>NW_027447069.1:0-102237 GCF_038048845.1 Mixophyes fleayi | reverse complement strand
TCATGAATTGAATCATGAATCATGAATCAAATCATGAATCATGAATTGAATCATTAATTGAATCATGAATCATGAATCATGAAATGAATCATGAATCATGAGTCGAATTATGAATCATGAATCATGAATTATGAATCATGAATTATGAATCATGAATCATGAATCGAATTATGAATCATGAATCATGAATTATGAATCATGAATTGAATCATGAATCATGAATTATGAATCTAATCATGAATCATGAATCATAATCATGAATTGAATCATGAATCATGAATCATGAATCATGAAATGAATCATGAATCATGAATCGAATTATAAATCATGAATTGAATCATGAATCATGAAATGAATCATGAATCATGAATCGAATCATAAATCATGAATTGAATCATGAATCATGAATCAAATCATGAATCATGAATTGAATCATGAATCATGAATCGAATCATGAATCATGAATTGAGTCATGAATCATGAATTGATTCATGAGTCATGAATTGAATCATGAATCATGAAATTAATCATAAATTAAATAATGAAATGAATCATGAATCATGAGTCATGAATTGAATCATGAATCAAATCATGAATCAAGAATCATGAATCATGAATCAAATCATGAATCATGAATCATGAATTGAATCATAAATCATGAATCATGAATCATGAATTGAATCATGAATCATGAAACGAATCATGAATCATGAATTGAATCATGAATAATGAATCGAATCATGAATCATGACTCAAATCATGAATCATGAATTGAATCATGAATCATGCATTGAATCATGAATCATGAATTGAATCATCAATTGAATCATGAATCATTATTCATGAATCATGAATTGAATCATGAATCATGAATCGAATCATGAATCATGAATTGAATCATTAATTGAATCATGAATCATGAATCATGAAATGAATCATGAATCATGAATCGAATCATGAATCATGAATCATGAATTATGAATCATGAATTGAATCATGAATCATGAATTATGAATCTAATCATGAATCATGAATCATGAATCGAATCATGAATCATGAATCATGAATTCAATCATGAATCATGAATTCAATCATGAATTAAATCATGAATTCAATAATGAATTAAATCATGAATCATGAATCGTATCATGAATCATGAATCGAATCATGAATCATGAATCGTGAATTGAATCATGAATCTTGAACTGAATCATGAATTGAATTATGAATCATGAATCATGAAATGAATCTTGAATCATGAATTGTATCATGAATTGAATCATGAATCATGAATTAAATCATGAAATGAATCATGAATTGAATCATGAATCGAATCATGAATCATGAATTGAATCATGAATCATGAATCATAAATCATGAATCATGAATCATAAATCATGAATCATGAATCATAAATCATGAATCATGAATTAAATCATGAATCATAAATCGAATCATGATTAATGAATCATGAATCATGAATCATGAATCATGAATTGAATCATGAATCATGAATCATGAATCGAATCATGAATCATGAATTAAATTATGAATCTTGAATCAAATCATAATTCATGAATCATGAATCATGAATCATGAATTGAATCATGAATCATGAATCATGAATTGAATCATGAATCATGAATCATGAATTGAATCATGAATCATGAATCGAATCATGAATCATGAATCATCAATTAAATCATGAATCATAAATCATGAATTGAATCATGAATCATGAATTAAATCATGAATTATAAATCATGAATCATGAATTGAATCATGAATCATGAATAATGAATTGAATCATGAATTGAAACATGAATCATGAATAGAATTATGAATCAGGAATTGAATCATGAATCATGAATCATGAATCATGAATCATGAATCATGAATCAAATCATGAATCATGAATCATAAATTGAATCATTAATCATGAACTGAATCATGAATTGATTCATGAATCATGAATCATGAAATGAATCATGAATTCAATCATGAATTGAATAATGAATCGTGAATCGAATCATGAATCATTAATTGAATCATGAATCATGAATTGTATCATGAAATGAATCATGAATTGAATCATGAATCATGAAATGAATCATGAATTGAATCATGAATCGTGAATAGAATCATGAATCATGAATTGAATCATGAATCATGAATTGTATCATGAAATGAATCATGAATTGAATCATGAATCATGAATCGAATCATGAATCAGGAATTGAATCATGAATCATGAATCATGAATCATGAATCATGAATTATAAATCATGAATCATGAATTGAATCATGAATCTTGAATCATGAATTGAATCATGAATCATGAATCGAATTATGAATCAGGAATTGAATCATGAATCATGAATCATGAATTGAATCATGAATCATGAATTGTATCATGAAATGAATCATGAATTGAATCATGAATCCTGAATTGAATCATGAATCATGAATCATGACTCGAATCATGAATCATGAATCGAATCATGAATCATGAATTAAATCATGAATTGAATCATGAATCATGAATCATGAAATGAATCATAAATCATGAATTCAATCATGAATCGAATCATGAATCATGGATTGAATCATGAATCATTAATCATGAATTGAATCATGGATTGAATCAAGAATCATGAATCGTGAATTAAATCATGAATCATGAATTAAATCATGAATTGAATCATGAATCATGAAATGAATCAAGAATTTAATCATGAAATGAATCATGAATCATTAATTGAATCATGAATCATGAATTGAATCATGAATCATGAATCATGAATCATGAATCATGAAATGAATCATGAATCATGAATCGAATCATAAATCATGAATTGAATCATGAATCATGAAATGAATCATGAATCAAATCATAAATCATGAATTGAATCATGAATCATGAATTGAGTCATTAAATGAATCATGAATTGAATCATGAATCATGAATCAAATCATGAATCATGAATTGAATCATGAATCATGAATCGAATCATGAATCATGAATTGAGTCATGAATCATGAATCATGAATCATGAATCAAATCATGAATCATGAATCATGAATTGATTCATGAATCATGAATTGAATCATGAATCATGAATCATGAAATTAATCATAAATTAAATAATGAAATGAATCATGAATCATGAGTCATGAATTGAATCATGAATCATGAATCAAATCATGAATCAAGAATCATGAATCATGAATCAAATCATGAATCATGAATCATGAATTGAATCATAAATCATGAATCATGAATCATGAATTGAATCATGAATCATGAAACGAATCATGAATCATGAATTGAATCATGATTTATGAATCGAGTCATGAATCATGAATCGAATCATGAATCATGAATCATGAATTGAATCATGAATCATGAATCATGACTCGAATCATGAATTGAATAATGAATCATGAAATGAATCATGAATCATGAATTGAATCATGAATAATGAATCGAATCATGAATCATGACTCGAATCATGAATCATGAATTGAATCATGAATCATGCATTGAATCATGAATCATGAATTGAATCATCAATTGAATCATGAATCATTAATCATGAATCATGAATTGAATCATGAATCATGAATCGAATCATGAATCATGAATTGAATCATTAATTGAATCATGAATCATGAATCATGAAATGAATCATGAATCATGAATCGAATAATGAATCATGAATTATGAATCATGAATTGAATCATGAATCATGAATTATGAATCTAATCATGAATCATGAATCATGAATCATGAATTGAATCATGAATCATGAATCATGAATCATGAATCGAATCATGAATCATGAATCATGAATTCAATCATGAATCATGAATTCAATCATGAATTAAATCATGAATTCAATCATGAATTAAATCATGAATCATGAATCGAATCATGAATCATGAATCGAATCATGAATCATGAATCGTGAATTGAATCATGAATCTTGAACTGAATCATGAATTGAAATATGAATCATGAATCATGAAATGAATCTTGAATCATGAATTGTATCATGAATTGAATCATGAATCATGAATTGAATCATGAAATGAATCATGAATTGAATCATGAATCGAATCATGAATTGAATCATGAATCATGAATCATAAATCATGAATCATGAATCATAAATCATGAATCATGAATTAAATCATGAATCATAAATCGAATCATGATTAATGAATCATGAATCATGAATCAAGAATTGAATCATGAATCATGAATCATGAATCGAATCATGAATCATGAATTAAATTATGAATCTTGAATCGAATCATAATTCATGAATCATGAATCATGAATCATGAATTGAATCATGAATCATGAATTGAATCATGAATCATGAATCGAATCATGAATCATGAATCATCAATTAAATCATGAATCATAAATCATGAATTGAATCATGAATCATCAATTAAATCATGAATCTTGAATCGAATCATGAATCATGAATCGAATCATGAATCATGAATTAAATCATGAATCATGAATAGAATCATGAATCATGAATTGAATCATGAATCATGAATTGTATCATGAAATGAATCATGAATTGAATCATGAATCATGAATCGAATCATGAATCAGGAATTGAATCATGAATCATGAATCATGAATCATGAATCATGAATTATAAATCATGAATCATGAATCGAATCATGAATTGAATCATGAATCATGAATTGAATCATGAAACATGAATTATAAATCATGAATCAAATCATGGTTAATAAATCATGAATTGAATCATGAATTGAATCATGAATCATGAATTGAATCATGAATCATGAATTATAAATCATGAATCAAATCATGGTTCATGAATCATGAATTGAATCATGAATTAAATCATGAAATGAATCATGAATCATGAATTGAATCATGAATTATGAAATGAATCATAGATTATGAATCTAATCATGAATCCTGAATTGAATCATGAATCATGAATCATGACTCGAATCATGAATCATGAATCGAATGATGAATCATGAATTGAATTATGAATTGAATCATGAATCATGAATCATGAAATGAATCATGTATCATGAGTCATGAATTGAATCATGAATCATGAATCAAATCATGAATCAAGAATCATGAATCATGAATCAAATCATGAATCATGAATCATGAATTGAATCATAAATCATGAATCATGAATCATGAATTGAATCATGAATCATGAAATGAATCATGAATCATGAATTGAATCATGATTTATGAATCGAGTCATGAATCATGAATCGAATCATGAATCATGAATCATGAATTGAATCATGAATCATGAATCATGAATCGAATCATGAATTGAATAATGAATCATGAAATGAATCATGAATCATGAATTGAATCATGAATAATGAATCGAATCATGAATCATGAATCATGAATTGAATCATGAATCATGCATTGAATCATGAAGCATGAATTGAATCATCAATTGAATCATGAATCATTAATCATGAATCATGAATTGAATCATGAATCATGAATCGAATCATGAATCATGAATTGAATCATTAATTGAATCATGAATCATGAATCATGAATCGAATCATGAATCATGAATCATGAATTATGAATCATGAATTGAATCATGAATCATGAATTATGAATCTAATCATGAATCATGAATCATGAATCATGAATTGAATCATGAATCATGAATCATGAATCATGAATCGAATCATGAATCATGAATCATGAATTCAATCATGAATCATGAATTCAATCATGAATTAAATCATGAATTCAATCATGAATTAAATCATGAATCATGAATCGAATCATGAATCATTAATCATGAATCATGAATCGAATCTTGAATCATGAATCGAATCATGAATCATGAATTGAATCATGGATTGAATCACGAATCATGAATCGTGAATTAAATCATGAATCATGAATCATGAATCGAATCTTGAATCATGAATCATAAAAAAATCATGAATCATGAATTAAATCATGAATCTTGAATCGAATCATGAATCATGAATCGAATCATGAATCATGAATTGAATCATGAATCATTAATTGAATCATGATTAATGAACTGAATCATGAATTGAATCATGAATCATGAATCATGAATTGAATCATGAATCTTGAATCGAATCATGAATCATGAATCGAATCATGAATCATGAATCGAATCATGAATCATGAATTGAATCATAAATCATGAATTGAATCATTAAATGAATCATGAATTGAATCAAGAATCATAATTCGAATCATGAAATATGAATCGAATCATGAATCATGAATTGAATCATGAATCATGAATCGAATCATGAATCATGAATTGAATCATGAATCATGAATCATGAATCATGATTCATGAATAAAATCATTAATCATGAATCGTGAATTGAATCATGAATCATGAACTGAATCATGAATTGAATCATGAATCATGAATCATGAAATGAATCTTGAATCATGAATCGAATCATGAATCATGAATCGAATCATGAATTGAATCATGAATCATGAATTGAATCATGAATCATGAATTATAAATCATGAATCAAATCATGGTTCATGAATCATGAATTGAATCATGAATCATGAATTGAAACATGAATTGAATCATGAATCATGAATCATGAAATGAATCATGAATTAAATCATGAAATGAATCATGAATCATGAATTGAATCATGAATTATGAAATGAATCATGAATTGAATCATTAATTGAATCATGAATCATGAATTGAATTATGAATCATGAATTGAATCATGAATCATAGATTATGAATCTAATCATGAATCCTGAATTGAATCATGAATCTTGAATCATGAATTGAATCATGAATCATGAATCGAATTATGAATCAGGAATTGAATCATGAATCATGAATCATGAATCGAATCATGAATCATGAATCATAAATTAAATCATTAATCATGAACTGAATCATGAATTGAATCATGAATCATGAATCATGAAATGAATCATGAATCATGAATTCAATCATGAATCGAATCATGAATCGTGAATCGAATCATGAATCATGAATTGAATCATAAATCATGAATTGTATCATGAAATGAATCATGAATTGAATCATGAATCATGAATCGAATCATGAATCATGAATTGAAACATGAATCATTAATCAAATCATTAATCATGAATCATGAATTGAATCATTAATCATGAATTGAATCATGAATTGAATCATGAATCATAAATCATGAAATGAATCATGAATTAAATCATGAAATAAATCATGAATCATGAATTAAATCATGAATTATGTAATGAATCATTAATTGATTCATGAATTGAATGATGAATCTTGAATTGAATCATGAATCATGATTCGTGAATTGAATCATGAATCATGAATCGTGAATTGAATCATGAATCATGAATTGAATCATGAATCATGAATTATGAATCTTTTCATGAATCATGAATCATGAATCGAATCATGAATCATGAATCGAATCATGAATTGAATCATGAATCATGAATTGAATCATGAATCATGAATTATAAATCATGAATCAAATCATGATTCATGAATCATGAATTGAATCATCAATCATGAATTGAAACATGAATTGAATCATGAATCATGAATCATGAAATGAATCATGAATTAAATCATGAAATGAATCATGAATCATGAATTGAATCATGAATTATGAAATGAATCATGAATTGAATCATGAATTGAGTCATGAATCATGAATTGAATCATGAATCATGAATCGAATCATGAATCATGAATTAAATCATGAATTGAATCATGAATCATGAATCATGAAATGAATCATGAATCATGAATTCAATCATGAATCGAATCGTGAATCGAATCATGAATCATGAATTAAATCATTAATCATGAATTATATCATGAAATGAATCATGAATTGAATCATGAATCATGAATCGAATCATGAATCATGAATTGAAACATGAATCATGAATCAAATCATGAATCATGAATCATGAATTGAATCATGAATCATGAATTGAATCATGAATTGAATCATGAATCATAAATCATGAAATGAATCATGAATTAAATCATGAAATAAATCATGAATCATGAATTGAATCATGAATTATGAAATGAATCATTAATTGATTCATGAATTGAATGATGAATCATGAATTGAATTATGAATCATGAATCGAATCATGAATCATGAATCGTGAATTGAATCATGAATCATGAATTGAATCATGAATCATGAATTATGAATCTTTTCATGAATCATGAATCATGAATTCATTCATGAATCATGAATCATGAATCATGAATCGAATCATGAATCATGAATCGAATCATGAATTGAATCATGAATCATGAATTGAATCATGAATCATGAATTATAAATCATGAATCATGAATTATAAATCATGAATCAAATCATGAATCATGAATCATGAATTGAATCATGAATCATGAATTGAAACATGACATGAATCATGAATCGAATCATGAATCATGAATCGAATCATGAATCATGAATTATAAATCATGAATTAAATCATGAATCATGAATCATGAATTGAATCATGAATCATGAATTGAAACATGATATGAATTATGAATCGAATCATGAATCATGAATTGAAACATGATATGAATCATGAATCGAATCATGAATCATGAATCATGAATTGAATCATGAATCATGAATCATGAATCGAATCATGAATTGAATAATGAATCATGAAATGAATCATGAATCATAAATTGAATCATGAATAATGAATCGAATCATGAATCATGACTCGAATCATGAATCATGAATTATAAATCATGAATCATGAATTATAAATCATGAATCAAATCATGAATCATGAATCATGAATTGAATCATGAATCATGAATTGAAACATGACATGAATCATGAATCGAATCATGAATCATGAATCGAATCATGAATCATGAATTATAAATCATGAATCAAATCATGAATCATGAATCATGAATTGAATCATGAATCATGAATTGAAACATGATATGAATCATGAATCGAATCATGAATCATGAATTGAAACATGATATGAATCATGAATCGAATCATGAATCATGAATCATGAATTGAATCATGAATCATGAATCATGAATCGAATCATGAATTGAATAATGAATCATGAAATAAATCATGAATCATGAATTGAATCATGAATAATGAATCGAATCATGAATCATGACTCGAATCATGAATCATGAATTGAATCATGAATCATGCATTGAATCATGAATCATGAATTGAATCATCAATTGAATCATGAATCATTAATCATGAATCATGAATTGAATCATGAATCATGAATCGAATCATGAATCATGAATTGAATCATTAATTGAATCATGAATCATGAATCATGAATCGAATCATGAATCATGAATCATGAATTATGAATTGAATCATAAATCATGAATCATGAATTGAATCATGAATCATGAAACGAATCATGAATCATGAATTGAATCATGATTTATGAATCGAGTCTTGAATCATGAATCGAATCATGAATCATGAATCATGAATTGAATCATGAATCATGAATCATGAATCGAATCATGAATTGAATAATGAATCATGAAATGAATCATGAATCATGAATTGAATCATGAATAATGAATCGAATCATGAATCATGACTCAAATCATGAATCATGAATTGAATCATGAATCATGCATTGAATCATGAATCATGAATTGAATCATCAATTGAATCATGAATCATTAATCATGAATCATGAATTGAATTATGAATCATGAATCAAATCATGAATCATGAATTGAATCATTAATTGAATCATGAATCATGAATCATGAAATGAATCATGAATCATGAATCGAATTATGAATCATGAATCATGAATTATGAATCATGAATTGAATCATGAATCATGAATTATGAATCTAATCATGAATCATGAATCATGAATCATGAATTGAATCATGAATCATGAATCATGAATCATGAAATGAATCATGAATCATGAATCGAATCATAAATCATGAATTGAATCATGAATCATGAAATGAATCATGAATCATGAATCGAATCATAAATCATGAATTGAATCATGAATCATGAATCAAATCATGAATCATGAATTGAATCATGAATCATGAATCGAATCATGAATCATGAATTGAGTCATGAATCATGAATCATGAATCATGAATCAAATCATGAATCATGAATCATGAATTGATTCATGAGTCATGAATTGAATCATGAATCATGAAATTAATCATAAATTAAATAATGAAATGAATCATGAATCATGAGTCATGAATTGAATCATGAATCAAATCATGAATCAAGAATCATGAATCATGAATCAAGAATCATGAATCATGAATCAAATCATGAATCATGAATCATGAATTGAATCATAAATCATGAATCATGAATCATGAATTGAATCATGAATCATGAAACGAATCATGAATCATGAATTGAATCATGAATAATGAATCGAATCATGAATCATGACTCAAATCATGAATCATGAATTGAATCATGAATCATGCATTGAATCATGAATCATGAATTGAATCATCAATTGAATCATGAATCATTATTCATGAATCATGAATTGAATCATGAATCATGAATCGAATCATGAATCATGAATTGAATCATTAATTGAATCATGAATCATGAATCATGAAATGAATCATGAATCATGAATCGAATCATGAATCATGAATCATGAATTATGAATCATGAATTGAATCATGAATCATGAATTATGAATCTAATCATGAATCATGAATCATGAATCGAATCATGAATCATGAATCATGAATTCAATCATGAATCATGAATTCAATCATGAATTAAATCATGAATTCAATAATGAATTAAATCATGAATCATGAATCGTATCATGAATCATGAATCGAATCATGAATCATGAATCGTGAATTGAATCATGAATCTTGAACTGAATCATGAATTGAATTATGAATCATGAATCATGAAATGAATCTTGAATCATGAATTGTATCATGAATTGAATCATGAATCATGAATTAAATCATGAAATGAATCATGAATTGAATCATGAATCGAATCATGAATCATGAATTGAATCATGAATCATGAATCATAAATCATGAATCATGAATCATAAATCATGAATCATGAATCATAAATCATGAATCATGAATTAAATCATGAATCATAAATCGAATCATGATTAATGAATCATGAATCATGAATCATGAATTGAATCATGAATCATGAATCATGAATCGAATCATGAATCATGAATTAAATTATGAATCTTGAATCAAATCATAATTCATGAATCATGAATCATGAATCATGAATTGAATCATGAATCATGAATCATGAATTGAATCATGAATCATGAATCATGAATTGAATCATGAATCATGAATCGAATCATGAATCATGAATCATCAATTAAATCATGAATCATAAATCATGAATTGAATCATGAATCATGAATTAAATCATGAATTATAAATCATGAATCATGAATTGAATCATGAATCATGAATAATGAATTGAATCATGAATTGAAACATGAATCATGAATAGAATTATGAATCAGGAATTGAATCATGAATCATGAATCATGAATCATGAATCATGAATCATGAATCAAATCATGAATCATGAATCATAAATTGAATCATTAATCATGAACTGAATCATGAATTGATTCATGAATCATGAATCATGAAATGAATCATGAATTCAATCATGAATTGAATAATGAATCGTGAATCGAATCATGAATCATTAATTGAATCATGAATCATGAATTGTATCATGAAATGAATCATGAATTGAATCATGAATCATGAAATGAATCATGAATTGAATCATGAATCGTGAATAGAATCATGAATCATGAATTGAATCATGAATCATGAATTGTATCATGAAATGAATCATGAATTGAATCATGAATCATGAATCGAATCATGAATCAGGAATTGAATCATGAATCATGAATCATGAATCATGAATCATGAATTATAAATCATGAATCATGAATTGAATCATGAATCTTGAATCATGAATTGAATCATGAATCATGAATCGAATTATGAATCAGGAATTGAATCATGAATCATGAATCATGAATTGAATCATGAATCATGAATTGTATCATGAAATGAATCATGAATTGAATCATGAATCCTGAATTGAATCATGATTCATGAATAAAATCATTAATCATGAATCGTGAATTGAATCATGAATCATGAACTGAATCATGAATTGAATCATGAATCATGAATCATGAAATGAATCTTGAATCATGAATCGAATCATGAATCATGAATCGAATCATGAATTGAATCATGAATCATGAATTGAATCATGAATCATGAATTATAAATCATGAATCAAATCATGGTTCATGAATCATGAATTGAATCATGAATCATGAATTGAAACATGAATTGAATCATGAATCATGAATCATGAAATGAATCATGAATTAAATCATGAAATGAATCATGAATCATGAATTGAATCATGAATTATGAAATGAATCATGAATTGAATCATTAATTGAATCATGAATCATGAATTGAATTATGAATCATGAATTGAATCATGAATCATAGATTATGAATCTAATCATGAATCCTGAATTGAATCATGAATCTTGAATCATGAATTGAATCATGAATCATGAATCGAATTATGAATCAGGAATTGAATCATGAATCATGAATCATGAATCGAATCATGAATCATGAATCATAAATTAAATCATTAATCATGAACTGAATCATGAATTGAATCATGAATCATGAATCATGAAATGAATCATGAATCATGAATCGAATCATGAATCATGAATTAAATCATGAATTGAATCATGAATCATGAATCATGAAATGAATCATAAATCATGAATTCAATCATGAATCGAATCATGAATCATGGATTGAATCATGAATCATTAATCATGAATTGAATCATGGATTGAATCAAGAATCATGAATCGTGAATTAAATCATGAATCATGAATTAAATCATGAATTGAATCATGAATCATGAAATGAATCAAGAATTTAATCATGAAATGAATCATGAATCATTAATTGAATCATGAATCATGAATTGAATCATGAATCATGAATCATGAATCATGAATCATGAATCGAATCATAAATCATGAATTGAATCATGAATCATGAAATGAATCATGAATCAAATCATAAATCATGAATTGAATCATGAATCATGAATTGAGTCATTAAATGAATCATGAATTGAATCATGAATCATGAATCAAATCATGAATCATGAATTGAATCATGAATCATGAATCGAATCATGAATCATGAATTGAGTCATGAATCATGAATCATGAATCATGAATCAAATCATGAATCATGAATCATGAATTGATTCATGAATCATGAATTGAATCATGAATCATGAATCATGAAATTAATCATAAATTAAATAATGAAATGAATCATGAATCATGAGTCATGAATTGAATCATGAATCATGAATCAAATCATGAATCAAGAATCATGAATCATGAATCAAATCATGAATCATGAATCATGAATTGAATCATAAATCATGAATCATGAATCATGAATTGAATCATGAATCATGAAACGAATCATGAATCATGAATTGAATCATGATTTATGAATCGAGTCATGAATCATGAATCGAATCATGAATCATGAATCATGAATTGAATCATGAATCATGAATCATGACTCGAATCATGAATTGAATAATGAATCATGAAATGAATCATGAATCATGAATTGAATCATGAATAATGAATCGAATCATGAATCATGACTCGAATCATGAATCATGAATTGAATCATGAATCATGCATTGAATCATGAATCATGAATTGAATCATCAATTGAATCATGAATCATTAATCATGAATCATGAATTGAATCATGAATCATGAATCGAATCATGAATCATGAATTGAATCATTAATTGAATCATGAATCATGAATCATGAAATGAATCATGAATCATGAATCGAATAATGAATCATGAATTATGAATCATGAATTGAATCATGAATCATGAATTATGAATCTAATCATGAATCATGAATCATGAATCATGAATTGAATCATGAATCATGAATCATGAATCATGAATCGAATCATGAATCATGAATCATGAATTCAATCATGAATCATGAATTCAATCATGAATTAAATCATGAATTCAATCATGAATTAAATCATGAATCATGAATCGAATCATGAATCATGAATCGAATCATGAATCATGAATCGTGAATTGAATCATGAATCTTGAACTGAATCATGAATTGAAATATGAATCATGAATCATGAAATGAATCATGAATTGTATCATGAATTGAATCATGAATCATGAATTGAATCATGAAATGAATCATGAATTGAATCATGAATCGAATCATGAATTGAATCATGAATCATGAATCATAAATCATGAATCATGAATCATAAATCATGAATCATGAATTAAATCATGAATCATAAATCGAATCATGATTAATGAATCATGAATCATGAATCATGAATTGAATCATGAATCATGAATCATGAATCGAATCATGAATCATGAATTAAATTATGAATCTTGAATCGAATCATAATTCATGAATCATGAATCATGAATCATGAATTGAATCATGAATCATGAATTGAATCATGAATCATGAATCGAATCATGAATCATGAATCATCAATTAAATCATGAATCATAAATCATGAATTGAATCATGAATCATGAATTAAATCATGAATCTTGAATCGAATCATGAATCATGAATCGAATCATGAATCATGAATTAAATCATGAATCATGAATAGAATCATGAATCATGAATTGAATCATGAATCATGAATTGTATCATGAAATGAATCATGAATTGAATCATGAATCATGAATCGAATCATGAATCAGGAATTGAATCATGAATCATGAATCATGAATCATGAATCATGAATTATAAATCATGAATCATGAATCGAATCATGAATTGAATCATGAATCATGAATTGAATCATGAAACATGAATTATAAATCATGAATCAAATCATGGTTAATAAATCATGAATTGAATCATGAATTGAATCATGAATCATGAATTGAATCATGAATCATGAATTATAAATCATGAATCAAATCATGGTTCATGAATCATGAATTGAATCATGAATTAAATCATGAAATGAATCATGAATCATGAATTGAATCATGAATTATGAAATGAATCATAGATTATGAATCTAATCATGAATCCTGAATTGAATCATGAATCATGAATCATGACTCGAATCATGAATCATGAATCGAATGATGAATCATGAATTGAATTATGAATTGAATCATGAATCATGAATCATGAAATGAATCATGTATCATGAGTCATGAATTGAATCATGAATCATGAATCAAATCATGAATCAAGAATCATGAATCATGAATCAAATCATGAATCATGAATCATGAATTGAATCATAAATCATGAATCATGAATCATGAATTGAATCATGAATCATGAAATGAATCATGAATCATGAATTGAATCATGATTTATGAATCGAGTCATGAATCATGAATCGAATCATGAATCATGAATCATGAATTGAATCATGAATCATGAATCATGAATCGAATCATGAATTGAATAATGAATCATGAAATGAATCATGAATCATGAATTGAATCATGAATAATGAATCGAATCATGAATCATGAATCATGAATTGAATCATGAATCATGCATTGAATCATGAAGCATGAATTGAATCATCAATTGAATCATGAATCATTAATCATGAATCATGAATTGAATCATGAATCATGAATCGAATCATGAATCATGAATTGAATCATTAATTGAATCATGAATCATGAATCATGAATCGAATCATGAATCATGAATCATGAATTATGAATCATGAATTGAATCATGAATCATGAATTATGAATCTAATCATGAATCATGAATCATGAATCATGAATTGAATCATGAATCATGAATCATGAATCATGAATCGAATCATGAATCATGAATCATGAATTCAATCATGAATCATGAATTCAATCATGAATTAAATCATGAATTCAATCATGAATTAAATCATGAATCATGAATCGAATCATGAATCATGAATCGAATCATGAATCATGAATCGTGAATTGAATCATGAATCTTGAACTGAATCATGAATTGAATTATGAATCATGAATCTTGAACTGAATCATGAATTGAATTATGAATCATGAATCATGAAATGAATCTTGAATCATGAATTGTATCATGAATTGAATCATGAATCATGAATTGAATCATGAAATGAATCATGAAATGAATCATGAATTGAATCATGAATCGAATCATGAATCATGAATTGAATCATGAATCATGAATCATAAATCATGAATCATGAATCATAAATCATGAATCATGAATTAAATCATGAATCATAAATCGAATCATGATTAATGAATCATGAATCATGAATCATGAATTGAATCAAGAATCATGAATCATGAATCAAATCATGAATCATGAATCATGAATTGAATTATAAATCATGAATCATGAATCATGAATTGAATCATGAATCATGAAACGAATCATGAATCATGAATTGAATGATGATTTATGAATCGAGTCATGAATCATGAATCGAATCATGAATCATGAATCATGAATTGAATCATGAATCATGAATCATGAATCGAATCATGAATTGAATAATGAATCATGAAATGAATCATGAATCATGAATTGAATCATGAATAATGAATCGAATCATGAATCATGAATCATGAATTGAATCATGAATCATGCATTGAATCATGAAGCATGAATTGAATCATCAACTGAATCATGAATCATTAATCATGAATCATGAATTGAATCATGAATCATGAATCGAATCATGAATCATGAATTGAATCATTAATTGAATCATGAATCATGAATCATGAATCGAATCATGAATCATGAATCATGAATTATGAATCATGAATTGAATCATGAATCATGAATTATGAATCTAATCATGAATCATGAATCATGAATCATGAATTGAATCATGAATCATGAATCATGAATCGAATCATGAATCATGAATCATGAATTCAATCATGAATCATGAATTCAATCATGAATTAAATCATGAATTCAATCATGAATTAAATCATGAATCATGAATCGAATCATGAATCATGAATCGAATCATGAATCATGAATCGTGAATTGAATCATGAATCTTGAACTGAATCATGAATTGAATTATGAATCATGAATCTTGAACTGAATCATGAATTGAATTATGAATCATGAATCATGAAATGAATCTTGAATCATGAATTGTATCATGAATTGAATCATGAATCATGAATTGAATCATGAAATGAATCATGAAATGAATCATGAATTGAATCATGAATCGAATCATGAATCATGAATTGAATCATGAATCATGAATCATAAATCATGAATCATGAATCATAAATCATGAATCATGAATTAAATCATGAATCATAAATCGAATCATGATTAATGAATCATGAATCATGAATCATGAATTGAATCATGAATCATGAATCGAATCATGAATCATGAATTAAATTATGAATCTTGAATCGAATCATAATTCATGAATCATGAATCATGAATCATGAATTGAATCATGAATCATGAATTGAATCATGAATCATGAATCGAATCATGAATCATGAATCATCAATTAAATCATGAATCATAAATCATGAATTGAATCATAATTCATGAATTAAATCATGAATCTTGAATCGAATCATGAATCATGAATCGAATCATGAATCATGAATTAAATCATGAATCATGAATAGAATCATGAATCATGAATTGAATCATGAATCATGAATTGTATCAAGAAATGAATCATGAATTGAATCATGAATCATGAATCGAATCATGAATCAGGAATTGAATCATGAATCATGAATCATGAATCATGAATCATGAATTATAAATCATGAATCATGAATCGAATCATGAATTGAATCATGAATCATGAATTAAATCATGAATCATGAATTATAAATCATGAATCAAATCATGGTTAATGAATCATGAATTGAATCATGAATTGAATCATGAATCATGAATTGAATCATGAATCATGAATTATAAATCATGAATCAAATCATGGTTCATGAATCATGAATTGAATCATGAATCATGAATTCAAACATGAATTGAATCATGAATCATGAATCATGAAATGAATCATGAATTAAATCATGAAATGAATCATGAATCATGAATTGAATCATGAATTATGAAATGAATCATGAATTGAATCATGAATTGAATCATGAATCATGAATTGAATTATGAATCATGAATTATGAAATGAATCATAGATTATGAATCTAATCATGAATCCTGAATTGAATCATGAATCATGAATCATGACTCGAATCATAATTCATGAATCGAATGATGAATCATGAATTGAATTATGAATTGAATCATGAATCATGAATCATGAAATGAATCATGAATCATGAATTCAATCATGAATCGAATCATGAATTGTGAATCGAATCATGAATCAGGAATTGAATCATGAATCATGAATCATGAATAATGAATTGAATCATGAATTGAAACATGAATCATGAATAGAATTATGAATCAGGAATTGAATCATGAATCATGAATCATGAATCGAATCATGAATCATGAATCATAAATTGAATCATTAATCATGAACTGAATCATGAATTGATTCATGAATCATGAATCATGAAATGAATCATGAATTCAATCATGAATTGAATAATGAATCGTGAATCGAATCATGAATCATTAATCGAATCATGAATCATGAATCGAATCATGAATCATTAATCATGAATTGAATCATGGATTGAATCAAGAATCATGAATCATGAATCGAATTATGAATCAGGAATTGAATCATGAATCATGAATCATGAATCATGAATTGAATCATGAATCATGAATTGTATCATGAAATGAATCATGAATTGAATCATGAATCCTGAATTGAATCATGAATCATGAATCATAACTCGAATCATGAATCATGAATCGAATCATGAATCATGAATTAAATCATGAATTGATACATGAATCATGAATCATGAAATGAATCATGAATCATGAATTCAATCATGAATCGAATCATGAATCATGAATCGAATCATGAATCATTAATCATGAATTGAATCATGGATTGAATCAAGAATCATGAATCGTGAATTAAATCATGAATCATGAATTAAATCATGAATTGAATCATGAATCATGAAATGAATCAAGAATTTAATCATGAAATGAATCATGAATCATTAATTGAATCATGAATCATGAATTGAATCATGAATCATGAATCATGAATCATGAATCATGAAATGAATCATGAATCATGAATCGAATCATAAATCATGAATTGAATCATGAATCATGAAATGAATCATGAATCATGAATCGAATCATAAATCATGAATTGAATCATGAATCATGAATTGAATCATTAAATGAATCATGAATTGAATCATGAATCATGAATCAAATCATGAATCATGAATTGAATCATGAATCATGAATAATGAATTGAATCATGAATTGAAACATGAATCATGAATAGAATTATGAATCAGGAATTGAATCATGAATCATGAATCATGAATCGAATCATGAATCATGAATCATAAATTGAATCATTAATCATGAACTGAATCATGAATTGATTCATGAATCATGAATCATGAAATGAATCATGAATTCAATCATGAATTGAATAATGAATCGTGAATCGAATCATGAATCATGAATTGAGTCATGAATCATGAATCATGAATCATGAATCAAATCATGAATCATGAATCATGAATTGATTCATGAATCCTGAATTGAATCATGAATCATGAATCATGACTCGAATCATGAATCATGAATTCAATCATGAATCGAATCATGAATTGTGAATCGAATCATGAATCAGGAATTGAATCATGAATCATGAATCATGAATCATGAATTATAAATCATGAATCATGAATTGAATCATGAATCATGAATAATGAATTGAATCATGAATTGAAACATGAATCATGAATAGAATTATGAATCAGGAATTGAATTATGAATTGAATCATGAATCATGAATCATGAAATGAATCATGAATCATGAATTCAATCATGAATCGAATCATGAATTGTGAATCGAATCATGAATCAGGAATTGAATCATGAATCATGAATCATGAATCATGAATTATAAATCATGAATCATGAATTGAATCATGAATCATGAATAATGAATTGAATCATGAATTGAAACATGAATCATGAATAGAATTATGAATCAGGAATTGAATCATGAATCATGAATCATGAATCGAATCATGAATCATGAATCATAAATTGAATCATTAATCATGAACTGAATCATGAATTGATTCATGAATCATGAATCATGAAATGAATCATGAATTCAATCATGAATTGAATAATGAATCGTGAATCGAATCATGAATCATTAATTGAATCATGAATCATGAATTGTATCATGAAATGAATCATGAATTGAATCATGAATCATGAAATGAATCATGAATCATGAATTCAATCATGAATTAAATCATGAATCGTGAATAGAATCATGAATCATGAATTGAATCATGAATCATGAATTGTATCATGAAATGAATCATGAATTGAATCATGAATCATGAATTGAATCATGAATCATGAATCATAACTCGAATCATGAATCATGAATCGAATCATGAATCATGAATTAAATCATGAATTGATACATGAATCATGAATCATGAAATGAATCATGAATCATGAATTCAATCATGAATCGAATCATGAATCATGAATCGAATCATGAATCATTAATCATGAATTGAATCATGAATCATGAATAATGAATTGAATCATGAATTGAAACATGAATCATGAATAGAATTATGAATCAGGAATTGAATTATGAATTGAATCATGAATCATGAATCATGAAATGAATCATGAATCATGAATTCAATCATGAATCGAATCATGAATTGTGAATCGAATCATGAATCAGGAATTGAATCATGAATCATGAATCATGAATCATGAATTATAAATCATGAATCATGAATTGAATCATGAATCATGAATAATGAATTGAATCATGAATTGAAACATGAATCATGAATAGAATTATGAATCAGGAATTGAATCATGAATCATGAATCATGAATCGAATCATGAATCATGAATCATAAATTGAATCATTAATCATGAACTGAATCATGAATTGATTCATGAATCATGAATCATGAAATGAATCATGAATTCAATCATGAATTGAATAATGAATCGTGAATCGAATCATGAATCATTAATTGAATCATGAATCATGAATTGTATCATGAAATGAATCATGAATTGAATCATGAATCATGAAATGAATCATGAATCATGAATTCAATCATGAATTAAATCATGAATCGTGAATAGAATCATGAATCATGAATTGAATCATGAATCATGAATTGTATCATGAAATGAATCATGAATTGAATCATGAATCATGAATTGAATCATGAATCATGAATCATAACTCGAATCATGAATCATGAATCGAATCATGAATCATGAATTAAATCATGAATTGATACATGAATCATGAATCATGAAATGAATCATGAATCATGAATTCAATCATGAATCGAATCATGAATCATGAATCGAATCATGAATCATTAATCATGAATTGAATCATGGATTGAATCAAGAATCATGAATCGTGAATTAAATCATGAATCATGAATTAAATCATGAATTGAATCATGAATCATGAAATGAATCAAGAATTTAATCATGAAATGAATCATGAATCATTAATTGAATCATGAATCATGAATTGAATCATGAATCATGAATCATGAATCATGAATCATGAAATGAATCATGAATCATGAATCGAATCATAAATCATGAATTGAATCATGAATCATGAAATGAATCATGAATCATGAATCGAATCATAAATCATGAATTGAATCATGAATCATGAATTGAATCATTAAATGAATCATGAATTGAATCATGAATCATGAATCAAATCATGAATCATGAATTGAATCATGAATCATTAAATGAATCATGAATTGAATCATGAATCATGAATCAAATCATGAAATTAATCATAAATTAAATAATGAAATGAATCATGAATCATGAGTCATGAATTAAATCATGAATCATGAATCAAATCATGAATCAAGAATCATCAATCATGAATCAAATCATGAATCATCAATCATGAATTGAATCATAAAACATGAATCATGAATCATGAATTGAATCATGAATCATGAAACGATCCATGAATCATGAATTGAATCATGATTTATGAATCGAGTCATGAATCATGAATCGAATCATGAATCATGAATCATGAATTGAATCATGAATCATGAATCGAATCATGAATTGAATAATGAATCATGAAATGAATCATGAATCATGAATTGAATCATGAATAATGAATCGAATCATGAATCATGACTCGAATCATGAATCATGAATTGAATCATGAATCATGCATTGAATCATGAATCATGAATTGAATTATCAATTGAATCATGAATCATTAATCATGAATCATGAATTGAATCATGAATCATGAATCGAATCATGAATCATGAATTGAATCAATAATTGAATCATGAATCATGAATCATGAAATGAATCATGAATCATGAATCGAATCATGAATCATGAATCATGAATTATGAATCATGAATTGAATCATGAATCATGAATTATGAATCTAATCATGAATCATGAATCATGAATTGAATCATGAATCATGAATCATGAATCATGAATCGAATCATGAATCATGAATTCAATCATGAATCATGAATTCAATCATGAATTAAATCATGAATTCAATCATGAATTAAATCATGAATCATGAATTGAATCATGAATCATGAATCGAATCATGAATCATGAATCGTGAATTGAATCATGAATCATGAATTGAATTATGAATCATAAATCATGAAATGAATCTTGAATCATGAATTGTATCATGAATTGAATCATGAATCATGAATTGAATCATGAAATGAATCCTGAATTGAATCATGAATCGAATCATGAATCATGAATTGAATCATGAATCATGAATCATAAATCATGAATCATGAATCATAAATCATGAATCATGAATTAAATCATGAATCATAAATCGAATCATGATTAATGAATCATGAATCATGAATCATGAATTGAATCATGAATCATGAATCATGAATTAAATCATGAATCATAAATCGAATCATGATTAATGAATCATGAATCATGAATCATGAATTGAATCATGAATCATGAATCATGAATCGAATCATGAATCATGAATTAAATTATGAATCTTGAATCGAATCATAATTCATGAATCATGAATCATGAATCATGAATTGAATCATGAATCATGAATCATGAATTGAATCATGAATCATGAATCGAATCATGAATCATGAATCATGAATCATCAATTAAATCATGAATCATAAATCATGAATTGAATCATGAATCATGAATTAAATCATGAATCTTGAATCGAATCATGAATCATGAATCGAATCATGAATCATGAATTGAATCATGAATCATGAATCATAAAATGAATCATGAATTTAATCATGAAATGAATTATGAATCATTAATTGAATCATGAATCATGAATCTTAATTTGAATCATAAATCATGAATCATGAATTAAATCATGAATCATGAACTGAATCATGAATTAAATCATGAATCATGAAATAAATCATGAATTGAATCACAAATCTTGAAATGAATCATTAATTTAATCATGAATCATGAATTAAATCATGAAACATGAATCATGAAACATCAATCATGAATCATGAATTGAATTATGAATCATGAATCGAATCATGAATCATGAATCATGAATTGAATCATGAATTGAATCATGAATCATGAATTGAATCATAAATCATGAATTGAATCATGAATTGAATCATGAATCATGAATCGAATCATGAATCAGGAATTGAATCATGAATCATGAATAATGAATCATGAATCATGAATTATAAATCATGAATCATGAATTGAATCATGAATCATGAATTGAATCATGAATCATGAATTGAATCATGAATCATGAATCGAATCATGAATCAGGAATTGAATCATGAATCATGAATCATGAAATAAATCATGAATTGAATCACAAATCTTGAAATGAATCATGAATTGAATCATGAATCATGAATTGAATCATGAATTGAATCATGAATCATGAATCGAATCATGAATCAGGAATTGAATCATGAATCATGAATCATGAAATAAATCATGAATTGAATCACAAATCTTGAAATGAATCATTAATTTAATCATGAATCATGAATTAAATCATGAAACATGAATCATGAATCATGAATTGAATTATGAATCATGAATCGAATCATGAATCATGAATCATGAATTGAATCATGAATTGAATCATGAATCATGAATTGAATCATGAATCATGAATTGAATCATGAATTGAATCATGAATCATGAATCGAATCATGAATCAGGAATTGAATCATGAATCATGAATCATGAATCATGAATCATGAATTATAAATCATGAATCATGAATTGAATCATGAATCATTAATCATGAATTGAATCAGGAATTGAATCATGAATCATGAATCATAAATTGAATCATTAATCATGAACTGAATCATGAATTGAATCATGAATCATGAATCATGAAATGAATCATGAATTCAATCATGAATTGAATAATGAATCGTGAATCGAATCATGAATCGTGAATCGAATCATGAATCATGAATTGAATCATGATTCATGAATTCTATCATGAAATGAATCATGAATTGAATCATGAATCATGAATCATGAATTCAATCATGAATTGAATCATGAATCGTGAATCGAATCATGAATCATGAATTGAATCATGAATCATGAATTGTATCATGAAATGAATCATGAATTGAATCATGAATCATGAATCAAATCATGAATCAGGAATTGAATCATGAATCATGAATCATGAATTATAAATCATGAATCATGAATTGAATCATGAATCTTGAATCATGAATTGAATCATGAATCATAATTCGAATTATGAATCAGGAATTGAATCATGAATCATGAATCATGAATCATGAATCGAATCATGAATCATGAATCATAAATTGAATCATTAATCATGAACTGAATCATGAATTGTATCATGAATCATGAATCATGAAATGAATCATGAATCATGAATTCAATCATGAATCGAATCATGAATGGTGAATCGAATCATGAATCATGAATTGAATCATTAATCATGAATTGTATAATGAAATGAATCATGAATTGAATCATGAATCATGAATCGAATCATGAATCATGAATTGAAACATGAATCACGAATCAAATCATGAATCATGAATCATGAATTGAATCATGAATCATGAATTGAATCATGAATTGAATCATGAATCATAAATCATGAAATGAATCATGAATTAAATCATGAAATAAATCATGAATCATGAATTGAATCATGAATTATGAAATGAATCATTAATTGATTCATGAATTGAATGATGAATCATGAATTGAATTATGAATCATGAATCGAATCATGAATCATGATTCGTGAATTGAATCATGAATCATGAATCGTGAATTGAATCATGAATCATGAATTGAATCATAAATCATGAATTATGAATCTTTTCATGAATCATGAATTCATTCATGAATCATAAATCATGAATCGAATCCTGAATCATGAATCGAATCATGAATTGAATCATGAATCATGAATTGAATCATGAATCATGAATTATAAATCATGAATCAAATCATGGTTCATGAATCATGAATTGAATCATGAATTGAATCCTGAATCATGAATTGAATCATGAATCATGAATTATAAATCATGAATCAAATCATGGTTCATGAATCATGAATTGAATCATGAATCATGAATTCAAACATGAATTGAATCATGAATCATGAATCATGAAATGAATCATGAATTAAATCATGAAATGAATCATGAATCATGAATTGAATCATGAATTATGAAATGAATCATGAATTGAATCATGAATTGAATCATGAATCATGAATTGAATTATGAATCATGAATTATGAAATGAATCATAGATTATGAATCTAATCATGAATCCTGAATTGAATCATGAATCATGAATCATGACTCGAATCATGAATCATGAATCGAATGATGAATCATGAATTGAATCATGAATTGAATCATGAATCATGAATCATGAAATGAATCATGAATCATGAATTCAATCATGAATCGAATCAGGAATTATGAAATGAATCATAGATTATGAATCTAATCATGAATCCTGAATTGAATCATGAATCATGAATCATGACTCGAATCATGAATCATGAATCATGAAATGAATCATGAATCATGAGTCATGAATCGAATCATGAATCATGAATCATAAATTGAATCATTAATCATGAACTGAATCATGAATTGATTCATGAATCATGAATCATGAAATGAATTATGAATTCAATCATGAATTGAATAATGAATCGTGAATCGAATCATGAATCATTAATTGAATCATGAATCATGAATTGTATCATGAAATGAATCATGAATTGAATCATGAATCATGAAATGAATCATGAATCATGAATTCAATCATGAATTGAATCATGAATCGTGAATAGAATCATGAATCATGAATTGAATCATGAATCATGAATTGTATCATGAAATGAATCATGAATTGAATCATGAATCATGAATCGAATCATGAATCAGGAATTGAATCATGAATCATGAATCATGAATCATGAATCATGAATCATGAATTATAAATCATGAATCATGAATTGAATCATGAATCTTGAATCATGAATTGAATCATGAATCATGAATCGAATTATGAATCAGGAATTGAATCATGAAACATGAATCATGAATCATGAATCGAATCATGAATCATGAATCATAAATTAAATCATTAATCATGAACTAAATCATGAAATGAATCATGAATCATGAATCATGAAATGAATCATGAATCATGAATTCAATCATGAATCGAATCATGAATCGTGAATCGAATCATGAATAATGAATTGAATCATAAATCATGAATTGTATCATGAAATGAATCATGAATCGAATCATGAATCATGAATTGAAACATGAATCATGAATCAAATCATGAATCATGAATCATGAATTGAATCATGAATCATGAATTGAATCATGAATTGAATCATGAATCATAAATCATGAAATGAATCATGAATTAAATCATGAAATAAATCATGAATCATGAATTAAATCATGAATTATTAAAAATGAATCATTAATTGATTCATGAATTGAATGATGAATCATGAATTGAATCATGAATCATGATTCGTGAATTGAATCATGAATCATGAATCGTGAATTGAATCATGAATCATGAATTGAATCATGAATCATGAATTATGAATATTTTCATGAATCATGAATCATGAATCGAATCATGAATCATGAATCGAATCATGAATTGAATCATGAATCATGAATTGAATCATGAATCATGAATTATAAATCATGAATCAAATCATGGTTCATGAATCATGAATTGAATCATGAATCATGAATTGAAACATGAATTGAATCATGAATCATGAATCATGAAATGAATCATGAATTAAATCATGAAATGAATCATGAATCATGAATTGAATCATGAATTATGAAATGAATCATGAATTGAATCATGAATTGAGTCATGAATCATGAATTGAATTATGAATCATGAATTGAATCATGAATCATAGATTATGAATCTAATCATGAATCCTGAATTGAATCATGAATCATGAATCATGACTCGAATCATGAATCATGAATCGAATCATGAATCATGAATTAAATCATGAATTGAATCATGAATCATGAATCATGAAATGAATCATGAATCATGAATTCAATCATGAATCGAATCATGAATCGTGAATCGAATCATGAATCATGAATTAAATCATTAATCATGAATTGTATCATGAAATGAATCATGAATTGAATCATGAATCATGAATCGAATCATGAATCATGAATTGAAACATGAATCATGAATCAAATCATGAATAATGAATCATGAATTGAATCATGAATCATGAATTGAATCATGAATTGAATCATGAATCATAAATCATGAAATGAATCATGAATTAAATCATGAAATAAATTATGATTCATGAATTGAATGATGAATTATGAAATGAATCATTAATTGATTCATGAATTGAATGATGAATCATGAATTGAATTATGAATCATGAATCGAATCATGAATCATGAATCGTGAATCGTGAATTGAATCATGAATCATGAATTGAATCATGAATCATGAATTATGAATCTTTTCATGAATCATGGATCATGAATTCATTCATGAATCATGAATCATGAATCATGAATCGAATCATGAATCATGAATCGAATCATGAATTGAATCATGAATCATGAATTAAATCATGAATCATGAATTATAAATCATGAATCAAATCATGAATCATGAATCATGAATTGAATCATGAATCATGAATTGAAACATGATATGAATCATGAATCATGAATCATGAAATGAATCATGAATTAAATCATGAAATGAATCATGAATCATGAATTATGAAATGAATCATGAACTGAATCATGAATTGAGTCATGAATCATGAATTGAGTTATGAATCATGAATTGAATCATGAATCATGAATCATGACTCGAATCATGAATCATGAATCGAATCATGAATCATGAATTAATTCATGACTCATAAAAAGAATCATGAATTGAATCATTAATTTAATCATGAATCATGAATTGAATCATGAACCATGAATCACGAATCATGAATTGAATTGTGAATCATGAATCAAATCATGAATCATGAATCATGAATTGAATCATGAATTGAATTATAAATCATGAATCATGAATTATGAATTGAATCATAAATCATGAATCATGAACTAAATCATGAATTGAATCATGAATCATGAAATGAATCATGGATCGAATCATGAATCATGAATCGAATCATGAATCGAATTATGAATTATGAATTGAATCATGAATTGAATCATGAATCATGAATCATGAAATGAATCATGAATTGTGGATCGAATCATGAATCATGAATCGAATCATGAATCATGAATTGAATCATGAATCATGAATTGAAACATGAATTGAATCATGAATCATGAATCATGAAATGAATCATGAATTAAATCATGAAATGAATCATGAATTAAATCATGAAATGAATCATGAATCATGAATAAAATCATGAATTATGAAATGAATCATGAATTGAATCATGAATTGAGTCATGAATCATGAATTGAATTATGAATCATGAATTGAATCATGAATCATAGATTATGAATCTAATCATGAATCCTGAATTGAATCATGAATCATGAATCATGACTCGAATCATGAATCATGAATCATGACTCGAATCATGAATCATGAATCGAATCATGAATCATGAATTAAATCATGAATTGAATCATGAATCATGAATCATGAAATGAATCATGAATCATGAATTCAATCATGAATCGAATCATGAATCGTGAATCGAATCATGAATCATGAATTAAATCATTAATCATGAATTGTATCATGAAATGAATCATGAATTGAATCATGAATCATGAATCGAATCATGAATCATGAATTGAAACATGAATCATGAATCAAATCATGAATCATGAATCATGAATTGAATCATGAATCATGAATTGAATCATGAATTGAATCATGAATCATAAATCATGAAATGAATCATGAATTAAATCATGAAATAAATCATGAATCATGAATTGAATTATGAATTATGAAATGAATCATTAATTGATTCATGAATTGAATGATGAATCATGAATTGAATTATGAATCATGAATCGAATCATGAATTGAATCATGAATCATGAATTGAATCATGAATCATGAATTATAAATCATGAATCAAATCATGAATCATGAATCATGAATTGAATCATGAATCATGAATTGAAACATGATATGAATCATGAATCATGAAATGAATCATGAATTAAATCATGAAATGAATCATGAATCATGAATTATGAAATGAATCATGAACTGAATCATGAATTGAGTCATGAATCATGAATTGAATTATGAATCATGAATCGAATCATGAATCATGAATTAAATCATGAATTGAATCATGACTCATAAAAAGAATCATGAATTGAATCATTAATTTAATCATGAATCATGAATTGAATCATGAACCATGAATCACGAATCATGAATTGAATTATGAATCATGAATCGAATCATGAATCATGAATTGAATCATGAATTGAATTATAAATCATGAATCATGAATTATGAATTGAATCATAAATCATGAATCATGAACTAAATCATGAATTGAATCATGAATCATGAAATGAATCATGGATCGAATCATGAATCATGAATCGAATCATGAATCGAATCATGAATTATGAATTGAATCATGAATTGAATCATGAATAATGAATCATGAATCATGAATCGAATTATGAATCATGAATCGAATCATGAATTGAATCATGAATCATGAACTGAATCATGAATTGAATCATGAATCATGAATCATGAATCATGAATTCAATCATGAATCTTGAATCGAATCATGAATCATGAATCATGAATTATGAAATGAATCATGAACTGAATCATGAATTGAGTCATGAATCATGAATTGAATTATGAATCATGAATCGAATCATGAATCATGAATTAAATCATGAATTGAATCATGACTCATAAAAAGAATCATGAATTGAATCATTAATTTAATCATGAATCATGAATTGAATCATGAACCATGAATCACGAATCATGAATTGAATTATGAATCATGAATCGAATCATGAATCATGAATTGAATCATGAATTGAATTATAAATCATGAATCATGAATTATGAATTGAATCATAAATCATGAATCATGAACTAAATCATGAATTGAATCATGAATCATGAAATGAATCATGGATCGAATCATGAATCATGAATCGAATCATGAATCGAATCATGAATTATGAATTGAATCATGAATTGAATCATGAATAATGAATCATGAATCATGAATCGAATCATGAATCATGAATCGAATCATGAATTGAATCATGAATCATGAACTGAATCATGAATTGAATCATGAATCATGAATCATGAATCATGAATCATGAATTCAATCATGAATCGAATCATGAATCATGAATCGAATCATGAATCATGAATTCAATCATGAATAATGAATTCAATCATGAATTGAATCATGAATCATGAATCGAATCATGAATAATGAATCGAATCATGAATTGAATCATGAATCATGAATCATTAAATGAATCTTGAATCATGAATTGTATCATGAATCGAATCATGAATCATGAATTGAATCATGAAATGAATCATGAATTGAATCATGAATCATGAATCGAATCATGAATCATGAATTGAATCATGAATCATGAATCATGAATTGAATTATGAAACATGAATCGAATCATGAATCATGAATCATGAATCATGAATTGAATCATAAATCATGAATCATGAATCGAATCATGAATCATGAATTAAATCATGAATCTTGAATCGAATCATGAATCATGAATCGAATCATGAATCATGAATTGAATCATGAATCATGAATCATAAAATGAATCATGAATTTAATCATGAAATGAATTATGAATCATTATTTGAATCATGAATCATGAATCTTAATTTGAATCATAAATCATGAATTATGAATTGAATCATGAACCATGAATCACGAATCATGAATTGAATTATGAATCATGAATCGAATCATGAATCATGAATTGAATCATGAATTGAATTATAAATCATGAATCATGAATTATGAATTGAATCATAAATCATGAATCATGAACTAAATCATGAATTGAATCATGAATCATGAAATGAATCATGGATCGAATCATGAATCATGAATCGAATCATGAATCGAATCATGAATTATGAATTGAATCATGAATTGAATCATGAATAATGAATCATGAATCATGAATCGAATTATGAATCATGAATCGAATCATGAATTGAATCATGAATCATGAACTGAATCATGAATTGAATCATGAATCATGAATCATGAATCATGAATTCAATCATGAATCTTGAATCGAATCATGAATCATGAATCATGAATTATGAAATGAATCATGAACTGAATCATGAATTGAGTCATGAATCATAAATTGAATTATGAATCATGAATCGAATCATGAATCATGAATTAAATCATGAATTGAATCATGACTCATAAAAAGAATCATGAATTGAATCATTAATTTAATCATGAATCATGAATTGAATCATGAACCATGAATCACGAATCATGAATTGAATTATGAATCATGAATCGAATCATGAATCATGAATTGAATCATGAATTGAATTATAAATCATGAATCATGAATTATGAATTGAATCATAAATCATGAATCATGAACTAAATCATGAATTGAATCATGAATCATGAAATGAATCATGGATCGAATCATGAATCATGAATCGAATCATGAATTATGAATTGAATCATGAATTGAATCATGAATAATGAATCATGAATCATGAATCGAATCATGAATCATGAATCGAATCATGAATTGAATCATGAATCATGAACTGAATCATGAATTGAATCATGAATCATGAATCATGAATCATGAATCATGAATTCAATCATGAATCGAATCATGAATCATGAATCGAATCATGAATCATGAATTCAATCATGAATAATGAATTCAATCATGAATTGAATCATGAATCATGAATCGAATCATGAATAATGAATCGAATCATGAATTGAATCATGAATCATGAATCATTAAATGAATCTTGAATCATGAATTGTATCATGAATCGAATCATGAATCATGAATTGAATCATGAAATGAATCATGAATTGAATCATGAATCATGAATCGAATCATGAATCATGAATTGAATCATGAATCATGAATCATGAATTGAATTATGAAACATGAATCGAATCATGAATCATGAATCATGAATCATGAATTGAATCATAAATCATGAATCATGAATCGAATCATGAATCATGAATTAAATCATGAATCTTGAATCGAATCATGAATCATGAATCGAATCATGAATCATGAATTGAATCATGAATCATGAATCATAAAATGAATCATGAATTTAATCATGAAATGAATTATGAATCATTATTTGAATCATGAATCATGAATCTTAATTTGAATCATAAATCATGAATCATGAATTGAATCATGAATCATGAATCTTAATTTGAATCATAAATCATGAATCATAAATCGAATCATGATTAATGAATCATGAATCATGAATCATGAATTGAATCATGAATCATGAATCATGAATCGAATCATGAATCATGAATTAAATTATGAATCTTGAATCGAATCATAATTCATGAATCATGAATCATGAATTGAATCATGAATCATGAATCATGAATTGAATCATGAATCATGAATCGAATCATGAATCATGAATCATGAATCATCAATTAAATCATGAATCATAAATCATGAATTGAATCATGAATCATGAATTAAATCATGAATCTTGAATCGAATCATGAATCATGAATCGAATCATGAATCATGAATTGGATCATGAACCATGAATCATAAAATGAATCATGAATTTAATCATGAAATGAATTATGAATCATTAATTGAATCATGAATCATGAATCTTAATTTGAATCATAAATCATGAATCATGAATTAAATCATGAATCTTGAAATGAATCATTAATTTAATCATGAATCATGAATTAAATCATGAAACATGAATCATGAATCATGAATTGAATTATGAATCATGAATCGAATCATGAATCATGAATTGAATCATGAATTGAATCATGAATTGAATAATAAATCATGAATTGAATCATGAATCATGAATTGAATCATGAATTGAATCATGAATAATGAATCGAATCATGAATCAGGAATTGAATCATGAATTGAATCATGAATTGAATCATGAATTGAATAATAAATCATGAATTGAATCATTAATCATGAATTGAATCATGAATTGAATCATGAATCATGAATCGAATTATGAATCAGGAATTGAATCATGAATCATGAATCATCAATCGAATCATGAATCATGAATCATAAATTGAATCATTAATCATGAACTGAATCATGAATTGAATCATGAATCATGAATCATGAAATGAATCATGAATTCAATCATGAATTGAATAATGAATCGTGAATCGAATCATGAATCGTGAATCGAATCATGAATCATGAATTGAATCATGATTCATGAATTGTATCATGAAATGAATCATGAATTGAATCATGAATCATGAAATGAATCATGAATCATGAATTCAATCATGAATTGAATCATGAACCGTGAATCGAATCATGAATCATGAATTGAATCATGAATCATGAATTGTATCATGAAATGAATCATGAATTGAATCATGAATCATGAATCGAATCATGAATCAGGAATTGAATCATGAATCATGAATCATGAATCATGAATCATGAATTATAAATCATGAATCATGAATTATAAATCATGAATCATGAATTGAATCATGAATCATGAATTGTATCATGAAATGAATCATGAATTGAATCATGAATCCTGAATTGAATCATGAATCATGAATCATGACTCGAATCATGAATCATGAATCGAATCATGAATCATGAATTAAATCATGAATTGAATCATGAATCATGAATCATGAAATGAATCATGAATTGAATCATGAATCATGAATCATGAATCGAATCATGAATCATGAATTAAATTATGAATCTTGAATCGAATCATAATTCATGAATCATGAATCATGAATCATGAATTGAATCATGAATCATGAATCATGAATTGAATCATGAATCATGAATCGAATCATGAATCATGAATCATGAATCATCAATTAAATCATGAATCATAAATCATGAATTGAATCATGAATCATGAATTAAATCATGAATCTTGAATCGAATCATGAATCATGAATCGAATCATGAATCATGAATTGAATCATGAATCATGAATCATAAAATGAATCATGAATTTAATCATGAAATGAATTATGAATCATGAATTGAATCATGAATCATGAATTGTATCATGAAATGAATCATGAATTGAATCATGAATCATGAATCGAATCATGAATCAGGAATTGAATCATTAATCATGAACCGAATCATGAATTGAATCATGAATCATGAATCATGAAATGAATCATGAATCATGAATTCATTCATGAATCGAATCATGAATCGTGAATCGAATCATGAATCATGAATTGAATCATTAATCATGAATTGTATCATGAAATGAATCATGAATTGAATCATGAATCATAAATCGAATCATGAATCATGAATTGAAACATGAATCATGAATCAAATCATGAATCATGAATCATGAATTGAATCATGAATCATGAATTGAATCATGAATTGAATCATGAATCATAAATCATGAAATGAATCATGAATTAAATCATGAAATAAATCATGAATCATGAATTGAATCATGAATTATGAAATGAATCATTAATTGATTCATGAATTGAATGATGAATCATGAATTAAATTATGAATCATGAATCGAATCATGAATCATGATTCGTGAATTGAATCATGAATCATGAATCGTGAATTGAATCATGAATCATGAATTGAATCATGAATCATGAATTATGAATCTTTTCATGAATCATGAATTCATTCATGAATCATGAATCATGAATCATGAATCGAATCATGAATCATGAATCGAATCATGAATTGAATCATGAATCATGAATTGAATCATGAATCATGAATTATAAATCATGAATCAAATCATGGTTAATGAATCATGAATTGAATCATGAATTGAATCATGAATCATGAATTGAATCATGAATCATGAATTATAAATCATGAATCAAATCATGGTTCATGAATCATGAATTGAATCATGAATCATGAATTCAAACATGAATTGAATCATGAATCATGAATCATGAAATGAATCATGAATTAAATCATGAAATGAATCATGAATCATGAATTGAATCATGAATTATGAAATGATTAATGAATTGAATCATGAATTGAATCATGAATCATGAATTGAATTATGAATCATGAATTATGAAATGAATCATAGATTATGAATCTAATCATGAATCCTGAATTGAATCATGAATCATGAATCATGACTTGAATCATGAATCATGAATCGAATGATGAATCATGAATTGAATTATGAATTGAATCATGAATCATGAATCATGAAATGAATCATGAATCATGAATTCAATCATGAATCGAATCATGAATTGTGAATCGAATCATGAATCAGGAATTGAATCATGAATCATGAATCATGAATCATGAATTATAAATCATGAATCATGAATTGAATCATGAATCATGAATAATGAATTGAATCATGAATTGAAACATGAATCATGAATAGAATTATGAATCAGGAATTGAATCATGAATCATGAATCATGAATCATGAATCGAATCATGAATCATGAATCATAAATTGAATCATTAATCATGAACTGAATCATGAATTGATTCATGAATCATGAATCATGAAATGAATCATGAATTCAATCATGAATTGAATAATGAATCGTGAATCGAATCATGAATCATTAATTGAATCATGAATCATGAATTGTATCATGAAATGAATCATGAATTGAATCATGAATCATGAATTGAATCATGAATCATGAAATGAATCATGAATTCAATCATGAATTGAATCATGAATCGTGAATAGAATCATGATTCATGAATTGAATCATGAATCATGAATTGTATCATGAAATGAATCATGAATTGAATCATGAATCATGAATCGAATCATGAATCAGGAATTGAATCATGAATCATGAATCATGAATCATGAATCATGAATTATAAATCATGAATCATGAATTGAATCATGAATCATGAATTGTATCATGAAATGAATCATGAATTGAATCATGAATCCTGAATTGAATCATGAATCATGAATCATGACTCGAATCATGAATCATGAATCGAATCATGAATCATGAATTAAATCATGAATTGAATCATGAATCGTGAATCATGAAATGAATCATGAATTGAATCATGAATCATGAATCATGAATCGAATCATGAATCATGAATTAAATTATGAATCTTGAATCAAATCATAATTCATGAATCATGAATCATGAATCATGAATTGAATCATGAATCATGAATCATGAATTGAATCATGAATCATGAATCGAATCATGAATCATGAATCATGAATCATCAATTAAATCATGAATCATAAATCATGAATTGAATCATGAATCATGAATTAAATCATGAATCTTGAATCGAATCATGAATCATGAATCGAATCATGAATCATGAATTGAATCATGAATCATGAATCATAAAATGAATCATGAATTTAATCATGAAATGAATTATGAATCATTAATTGAATCATGAATCATGAATCTTAATTTGAATCATAAATCATGAATCATGAATTAAATCATGAATCATGAACTGAATCATGAATTAAATCATGAATCATGAAATAAATCATGAATTGAATCACAAATCTTGAAATGAATCATTAATTTAATCATGAATCATGAATTAAATCATGAAACATGAATCATGAATCATGAATTGAATTATGAATCATGAATCGAATCATGAATCATGAATCATGAATTGAATCATGAATTGAATAATGAATCATGAATTGAATCATGAATCATGAATTGAATCATGAATTGAATCATGAATAATGAATCGAATCATGAATCAGGAATTGAATCATGAATCATGAATCATGAATCATGAATCATGAATTATAAATCATGAATCATGAATTGAATCATGAATCATTAATCATGAATTGAATCATGAATTGAATCATGAATCATGAATCGAATTATGAATCAGGAATTGAATCATGAATCATGAATCATGAATCATGAATCATCAATCGAATCATGAATCATGAATCATAAATTGAATCATTAATCATGAACTGAATCATGAATTGAATCATGAATCATGAATCATGAAATGAATCATGAATTCAATCATGAATTGAATAATGAATCGTGAATCGAATCATGAATCGTGAATCGAATCATGAATCATGAATTGAATCATGATTCATGAATTGTATCATGAAATGAATCATGAATTGAATCATGAATCATGAAATGAATCATGAATCATGAATTCAATCATGAATTGAATCATGAACCGTGAATCGAATCATGAATTATGAATTGAATCATGAATCATGAATTGTATCATGAAATGAATCATGAATCATGAATCGAATCATGAATCAGGAATTGAATCATGAATCATGAATCATGAATCATGAATCATGAATTATAAATCATGAATCATGAATTGAATCATGAATCTTGAATCATGAATTGAATCATGAATCATAATTCGAATTATGAATGAGGAATTGAATCATGAATCATGAAATATTGAATCATGAATCGAATAATGAATCATGAATCATAAATTGAATCATTAATAATGAACCAAATCATGAATTGAATCATGAATCATGAATCATGAAATGAATCATGAATCATGAATTCATTCATGAATCGAATCATGAATCGTGAATCGAATCATGAATCATGAATTGAATCTTTAATCATGAATTGTATCATGAAATGAATCATGAATTGAATCATGAATCATGAATCGAATCATGAATCATGAATTGAAACATGAATCATGAATCAAATCATGAATCATGAATCATGAATTGAATCATGAATCATGAATTGAATCATGAATTGAATCATGAATCATAAATCATGAAATGAATCATGAATTAAATCATGAAATAAATCATGAATCATGAATTGAATCATGAATTATGAAATGAATTATTAATTGATTCATGAATTGAATGATGAATCATGAATTGAATTATGAATCATGAATCATGATTCGTGAATTGAATCATGAATCATGAATCGTGAATTGAATCATGAATCATGAATTGAATCATGAATCATGAATCGAATCATGAATCATGAATCGAATCATGAATTGAATCATGAATCATGAATTGAATCATGAATCATGATTTATAAATCATGAATCAAATCATGGTTAATGAATCATGAATTGAATCATGAATTGAATCATGAATCATGAATTGAATCATGAATCATGAATTATAAATCATGAATCAAATCATGGTTCATGAATCATGAATTGAATCATGAATCATGAATTCAAACATGAATTGAATCATGAATCATGAATCATAAAATGAATCATGAATTAAATCATGAAATGAATCATGAATCATGAATTGAATCATGAATTATGAAATGAATCATGAATTGAATCATGAATTGAATCATGAATCATGAATTGAATTATGAATCATGAATTATGAAATGAATCATAGATTATGAATCTAATCATGAATCATGAATTCAAACATGAATTGAATCATGAATCATGAATCATGAAATGAATCATGAATTAAATCATGAAATGAATCATGAATCATGAATTGAATCATGAATTATGAAATGAATCATGAATTGAATCATGAATTGAATCATGAATCATGAATTGAATTATGAATCATGAATTATGAAATGAATCATAGATTATGAATCTAATCATGAATCCTGAATTGAATCATGAATCATGAATCATGACTCGAATCATGAATCATGAATCGAATGATGAATCATGAATTGAATTATGAATTGAATCATGAATCATGAATCATGAAATGAATCATGAATCATGAATTCAATCATGAATCGAATCATGAATTGTGAATCGAATCATGAATCAGGAATTGAATCATGAATCATGAATCATGATCATGAATTATAAATCATGAATCATGAATTGAATCATGAATCATGAATAATGAATTGAATCATGAATTGAAACATGAATCATGAATAGAATTATGAATCAAGAATTGAATCATGAATCATGAATCATGAATCATGAATCATGAATCGAATCATGAATCATGAATCATAAATTGAATCATTAATCATGAACTGAATCATGAATTGATTCATGAATCATGAATCATGAAATGAATCATGAATTCAATCATGAATTGAATAATGAATCGTGAATCGAATCATGAATCATTAATTGAATCATGAATCATGAATTTTATCATGAAATGAATCATGAATTGAATCATGGATCATGAAATGAATCATGAATTATGAATTCAATCATGAATTGAATCATGAATCATGAATTATAAATCATGAATCAAATCATGAATCGTGAATCGTGAATTGAATCATGAATCATGAATTGAATCATGAATCATGAATTATGAATCTTTTCATGAATCATGAATCGAATCATGAATTGAATCATGAATCATGAATTGAATCATGAATCATGAATTATAAATCATGAATCAAATCATGAATCATGAATCATGAATTGAATCATGAATCATGAATTGAAACATGATATGAATCATGAAGAATGAAATGAATCATGAATTAAATCATGAAATGAATCATGAATCATGAATTATGAAATGAATCATGAACTGAATCATGAATTGAGTCATGAATCATGAATTGAATTATGAATCATGAATTGAATCATGAATCATGAATCATGAAATGAATCATGAATCATGAATTCATTCATGAATCGAATCATGAATCGTGAATCGAATCATGAATCATGAATTGAATCATTAATCATGAATTGTATCATGAAATGAATCATGAATTGAATCATGAATCATGAATCGAATCATGAATCATGAATTGAAACATGAATCATGAATCAAATCATGAATCATGAATCATGAATTGAATCATGAATCATGAATTGAATCATGAATTGAATCATGAATCATAAATCAAGAAATGAATCATGAATTAAATCATGAAATAAATCATGAATCATGAATTGAATCATGAATTATGAAATGAATCATTAATTGATTCATGAATTGAATGATGAATCATGAATTGAATTATGAATCATGAATCATGATTCGTGAATTGAATCATGAATCATGAATCGTGAATTGAATCATGAATCATGAATTGAATCATGAATCATGAATTATGAATCTTTTCATGAATCATGAATCATGAATTCATTCATGAATCATGAATCATGAATCATGAATCGAATCATGAATCATGAATCGAATCATGAATTGAATCATGAATCATGAATTGAATCATGAATCATGATTTATAAATCATGAATCAAATCATGGTTAATGAATCATGAATTGAATCATGAATTGAATCATGAATCATGAATTGAATCATGAATCATGAATTATAAATCATGAATCAAATCATGGTTCATGAATCATGAATTGAATCATGAATCATGAATTCAATCATGAATTGAATCATGAATCATGAATTCAAACATGAATTGAATCATGAATCATGAATCATGAAATGAATCATGAATTAAATCATGAAATGAATCATGAATCATGAATTGAATCATGAATTATGAAATGAATCATGAATTGAATCATGAATTGAATCATGAATCATGAATTGAATTATGAATCATGAATTATGAAATGAATCATAGATTATGAATCTAATCATGAATCATGAATTCAAACATGAATTGAATCATGAATCATGAATCATGAAATGAATCATGAATTAAATCATGAAATGAATCATGAATCATGAATTGAATCATGAATTATGAAATGAATCATGAATTGAATCATGAATTGAATCATGAATCATGAATTGAATTATGAATCATGAATTATGAAATGAATCATAGATTATGAATCTAATCATGAATCCTGAATTGAATCATGAATCATGAATCATGACTCGAATCATGAATCATGAATCGAATGATGAATCATGAATTGAATTATGAATTGAATCATGAATCATGAATCATGAAATGAATCATGAATCATGAATTCAATCATGAATCGAATCATGAATTGTGAATCGAATCATGAATCAGGAATTGAATCATGAATCATGAATCATGATCATGAATTATAAATCATGAATCATGAATTGAATCATGAATCATGAATAATGAATTGAATCATGAATTGAAACATGAATCATGAATAGAATTATGAATCAAGAATTGAATCATGAATCATGAATCATGAATCATGAATCATGAATTGAATCATGAATCATGAATCATAAATTGAATCATTAATCATGAACTGAATCATGAATTGATTCATGAATCATGAATCATGAAATGAATCATGAATTCAATCATGAATTGAATAATGAATCGTGAATCGAATCATGAATCATTAATTGAATCATGAATCATGAATTGTATCATGAAATGAATCATGAATTGAATCATGAATCATGAAATGAATCATGAATTATGAATTCAATCATGAATTGAATCATGAATCATGAATTATAAATCATGAATCAAATCATGAATCGTGAATCGTGAATTGAATCATGAATCATGAATTGAATCATGAATCATGAATTATGAATCTTTTCATGAATCATGAATCATGAATTCATTCATGAATCATGAATCATGAGTCATGAATCGAATCATGAATCATGAATCGAATCATGAATTGAATCATGAATCATGAATTATGAATCTTTTCATGAATCATGAATCATGAATTCATTCATGAATCATGAATCATGAGTCATGAATCGAATCATGAATCATGAATCGAATCATGAATTGAATCATGAATCATGAATTGAATCATGAATCATGAATTATAAATCATGAATCAAATCATGAATCATGAATCATGAATTGAATCATGAATCATGAATTGAAACATGATATGAATCATGAATCATGAAATGAATCATGAATTAAATCATGAAATGAATCATGAATCATGAATTATGAAATGAATCATGAACTGAATCATGAATTGAGTCATGAATCATGAATTGAATTATGAATCATGAATTGAATCATGAATCATGAATCATGACTCGAATCATGAATCATGAATCGAATCATGAATCATGAATTAAATCATGAATTGAATCATGACTCATAAAAAGAATCATGAATTGAATCATTAATTAAATCATGAATCATGAATTGAATCATGAACCATGAATCACGAATCATGAATTGAATTATGAATCATGAATCGAATCATGAATCATGAATTGAATCATGAATTGAATTATAAATCATGAATCATGAATTATGAATTGAATCATAAATCATGAATCATGAACTAAATCATGAATTGAATCATGAATCATGAAATGAATCATGGATCGAATCATGAATCATGAATCGAATCATGAATCGAATCATGAATTATGAATTGAATCATGAATTGAATCATGAATAATGAATCATGAATCATGAATCGAATCATGAATCATGAATCGAATCATGAATTGAATCATGAATCATGAACTGAATCATGAATTATAAATCATGAATCAAATCATGAATCATGAATCATGAATTGAATCATGAATCATGAATTGAAACATGATATGAATCATGAATCATGAAATGAATCATGAATTAAATCATGAAATGAATCATGAATCATGAATTATGAAATGAATCATGAACTGAATCATGAATTGAGTCATGAATCATGAATTAAATCATGAATCTTGAATCGAATCATGAATCATTAATCGAATCATGAATCATGAATTGAATCATGAATCATGAATCATAAAATGAATCATGAATTGAATCATGAAATGAATTATGAATCATTAATTGAATCATGAATCATGAATCTTAATTTGAATCATAAATCATGAATCATGAATTAAATCATGAATCATGAACTGAATCATGAATTAAATCGTGAATCATGAAATAAACCATGAATTGAATCACAAATCTTGAAATGAATCATTAATTTAATCATGAATCATGAATTAAATCATGAAACATGAATCATGAATCATGAATTGAATTATGAATCATGAATCGAATCATGAATCATGAATCATGAATTGAATCATGAATTGAATAATGAATCATGAATTGAATCATGAATCATGAATTGAATCATGAATTGAATCATGAATAATGAATCGAATCATGAATCAGGAATTGAATCATGAATCATGAATCATGAATCATGAATCATGAATTATAAATCATGAATCATGAATTGAATCATGAATCATTAATCATGAATTGAATCATGAATTGAATCATGAATCATGAATCGAATTATGAATCAGGAATTGAATCATGAATCATGAATCATGAATCATCAATCGAATCATGAATCATGAATCATAAATTGAATCATTAATCATGAACTGAATCATGAATTGAATCATGAATCATGAATCATGAAATGAATCATGAATTCAATCATGAATTGAATAATGAATCGTGAATCGAATCATGAATCGTGAATCGAATCATGAATCATGAATTGAATCATGATTCATGAATTGTATCATGAAATGAATCATGAATTGAATCATGAATCATGAAATGAATCATGAATCATGAAATGAATCATGAATCATGAAATGAATCATGAATCATGAAATGAATCATGAATCATGAATTCAATCATGAATTGAATCATGAACCGTGAATCGAATCATGAATCATGAATTGAACCATGAATCATGAATTGTATCATGAAATGAATCATGAATTGAATCATGAATCATGAATCGAATCATGAATCAGGAATTGAATCATGAATCATGAATCATGAATCATGAATTATAAATCATGAATCATGAATTGAATCATGAATCTTGAATCATGAATTGAATCATGAATCATAATTCGAATTATGAATCAGGAATTGAATCATGAATCATGAATCATGAATCATGAATCGAATCATGAATCATAAATTGAATCATTAATCATGAACCGAATCATGAATTGAATCATGAATCATTAATCATGAAATGAATCATGAATCATGAATTCATTCATGAATCGAATCATGAATCGTGAATCGAATAATGAATCATGAATTGAATCATTAATCATGAATTGTATCATGAAATGAATCATGAATTGAATCATGAATCATGAATCGAATCATGAATCATGAATTGAATCATGAATCATGAATTGAAACATGAATCATGAATCAAATCATGAATCATGAATCATGAATTGAATCATGAATCATGAATTGAATCATGAATTGAATCATGAATCATAAATCATGAAATGAATCATGAATTAAATCATGAAATAAATCATGAATCATGAATTGAATCATGAATTATGAAATGAATTATTAATTGATTCATGAATTGAATGATGAATCATGAATTGAATTATGAATCATGAATCATGATTCGTGAATTGAATCATGAATCATGAATCGTGAATTGAATCATGAATCATGAATTGAATCATGAATCATGAATTATGAATCTTTTCATGAATCATGAATCATGAATTCATTCATGAATCATGAATCATGAATCATGAATCGAATCATGAATCATGAATCGAATCATGAATTGAATCATGAATCATGAATTGAATCATGAATCATGAATTATAAATCATGAATCAAATCATGGTTAATGAATCATGAATTGAATCATGAATTGAATCATGAATCATGAATTGAATCATGAATTGAATCATGAATCATGAATTGAATCATGAATCATGAATTATAAATCATGAATCAAATCATGGTTCATGAATCATGAATTGAATCATGAATCATGAATTCAAACATGAATTGAATCATGAATCATGAATCATGAAATGAATCATGAATTAAATCATGAAATGAATCATGAATCATGAATTGAATCATGAATTATGAAATGAATCATGAATTGAATCATGAATTGAATCATGAATTGAATCATGAATCATGAATTGAATTATGAATCATGAATTATGAAATGAATCATAGATTATGAATCTAATCATGAATCCTGAATTGAATCATGAATCATGAATCATGACTCGAATCATGAATCATGAATCGAATGATGAATCATTAATTGAATTATGAATTGAATCATGAATCATGAATCATGAAATGAATCATGAATCATGAATTCAATCATGAATCGAATCATGAATTGTGAATCGAATCATGAATCAGGAATTGAATCATGAATCATGAATCATGAATTATGAATCATGAATCATGAATTGAATCATGAATCATGAATAATGAATTGAATCATGAATTGAAACATGAATCATGAATAGAATTATGAATCAGGAATTGAATCATGAATCATGAATCATGAATCGAATCATGAATCATGAATCATGAATTGAATCATGAATCGAATCATGAATCATGAATCATGAATCATCAATTAAATCATGAATCATAAATCATGAATTGAATCATGAATCATGAATTAAATCATGAATCTTGAATCGAATCATGAATTATGAATCGAATCATGAATCATGAATCGAATCATGAATCATGAATTGAATCATGAATCATGAATCATAAAATGAATCATGAATTTAATCATGAAATGAATTATGAATCATTAATTGAATCATGAATCATGAATCTTAATTTGAATCATAAATCATGAATCATGAATTAAATCATGAATCATGAACTGAATCATGAATTAAATCATGAATCATGAAATAAATCATGAATTGAATCACAAATCTTGAAATGAATCATTAATTTAATCATGAATCATGAATTAAATCATGAAACATTAATCATGAATCATGAATTGAATTATAAATCATGAATCGAATCATGAATCATGAATCATGAATTGAATCATGAATTGAATAATGAATCATGAATTGAATCATGAATCATGAATTGAATCATGAATTGAATCATGAATAATGAATCGAATCATGAATCAGGGATTGAATCATGAATCATGAATCATGAATCATGAATCATGAATCATGAATCATGAATTATAAATCATGAATCATGAATTGAATCATGAATCATTAATCATGAATTGAATCATGAATTGAATCATGAATCATGAATCGAATTATGAATCAGGAATTGAATCATGAATCATGAATCATGAATCATCAATCATCAATCAATTCATGAATCATGAATCATAAATTGAATCATTAATCATGAACTGAATCATGAATTGAATCATGAATCATGAATCATGAAATGAATCATGAATTCAATCATGAATTGAATAATGAATCGTGAATCGAATCATGAATCGTGAATCGAATCATGAATCATGAATTGAATCATGATTCATGAATTGTATCATGAAATGAATCATGAATTGAATCATGAATCATGAAATGAATCATGAATCATGAAATGAATCATGAATCATGAATTTAATCATGAATTGAATCACGAACCGTGAATCGAATCATGAATCATAAATTGAATCATGAATCATGAATTGTATCATGAAATGAATCATGAATTGAATCATGAATCATGAATCGAATCATGAATCAGGAATTGAATCATGAATCATGAATCATGAATCATGAATTGAATCATGAATCTTGAATCATGAATTGAATCATGAATCATAATTCAAATTATGAATCAGGAATTGAATCATGAATCATGAATCATGAATCGAATCATGAATCATGAATCATAAATTGAATCATTAATCATGAACCGAATCATGAATTGAATCATGAATCATGAATCATGAAATGAATCATGAATCATGAATTCATTCATTAATCGAATCATGAATCGTGAATCGAATCATGAATCATGAATTGAATCATTAATCATGAATTGTATCATGAAATGAATCATGAATTGAATCATGAATCATGAATCGAATCATGAATCATGAATTGAAACATGAATCATGAATCAAATCATGAATCATGAATCATGAATTGAATCATGAATCATGAATTGAATCATGAATTGAATCATGAATCATAAATCATGAAATGAATCATGAATTAAATCATGAAATAAATCATGAATCATGAATTGAATCATGAATTATGAAATGAATTATTAATTGATTCATGAATTGAATGATGAATCATGAATTGATTTATGAATCATGAATCGAATCATGAATCATGATTCGTGAATTGAATCATGAATCATGAATTGTGAATTGAATCATGAATCATGAATTGAATCATGAATCATGAATTATAAATCATGAATCAAATCATGGTTAATGAATCATGAATTGAATCATGAATTGAATCATGAATCATGAATTGAATCATGAATCATGAATTATAAATCATGAATCAAATCATGGTTCATGAATCATGAATTGAATCATGAATCATGAATTCAAACATGAATTGAATCATGAATCATGAATCATGAAATGAATCATAAATTAAATCATGAAATGAATCATGAATCATGAATTGAATCATGAATTATGAAATGAATCATGAATTGAATCATGAATTGAATCATGAATCATGAATTGAATTATGAATCATGAATTATGAAATGAATCATAGATTATGAATCTAATCATGAATCCTGAATTGAATCATGAATCATGAATCATGACTCGAATCATGAATCATGAATCGAATGATGAATCATTAATTGAATTATGAATTGAATCATAAATCATGAATCATGAAATGAATCATGAATCATGAATTCAATCATGAATCGAATCATGAATTGTGAATCGAATCATGAATCAGGAATTGAATCATGAATCATGAATCATGAATCATGAATTATAAATCATGAATCATGAATTGAATCATGAATCATGAATAATGATTTGAATCATGAATTGAAACATGAATCATGAATAGAATTATGAATCAGGAATTGAATCATGAATCATGAATCATGAATCGAATCATGAATCATGAATCATAAATTGAATCATTAATCATGAACTGAATCATGAATTGATTCATGAATCATGAATCATGAAATGAATCATGAATTCAATCATGAATTGAATAATGAATTGTGAATCGAATCATGAATCATGAATCGAATCATGAATCATGAATTGAATCATGAATCATGAATCATAAAATGAATCATGAATTTAATCATGAAATGAATTATGAATCATTAATTGAATCATGAATCATGAATCTTAATTTGAATCATAAATCATGAATCATGAATTAAATCATGAATCATGAACTGAATCATGAATTAAATCATGAATCATGAAATAAATCATGAATTGAATCACAAATCTTGAAATGAATCATTAATTTAATCATGAATCATGAATTAAATCATGAAACATGAATCATGAATCATGAATTGAATTATGAATCATGAATCGAATCATGAATCATGAATCATGAATTGAATCATGAATTGAATAATGAATCATGAATTGAATCATGAATCATGAATTGAATCATGAATTGAATCATGAATAATGAATCGAATCATGAATCAGGGATTGAATCATGAATCATGAATCATGAGTCATGAATCATGAATCATGAATCATGAATCATGAATTATAAATCATGAATCATGAATTGAATCATGAATCATTAATCATGAATTGAATCATGAATTGAATCATGAATCATGAATCGAATTATGAATCAGGAATTGAATCATGAATCATGAATCATGAATCATGAATCATCAATCAATTCATGAATCATAAATCATAAATTGAATCATTAATCATGAACTGAATCATGAATTGAATCATGAATCATGAATCATGAAATGAATCATGAATTCAATCATGAATTGAATAATGAATCGTGAATCGAATCATGAATCGTGAATCGAATCATGAATCATGAATTGAATCATGATTCATGAATTGTATCATGAAATGAATCATGAATTGAATCATGAATCATGAAATGAATCATGAATCACGAAATGAATCATGAATCATGAATTGAATCATGAATCATGAAATGAATCATGAATCACGAAATGAATCATGAATCATGAATTCAATCATGAAATGAATCATGAATCATGAATTGAATCATGAATTATGAAATGAATCATGAATTGAATCATGAATTGAATCATGAATTGAATCATGAATCATGAATTGAATTATGAATCATGAATTATGAAATGAATCATAGATTATGAATCTAATCATGAATCCTGAATTGAATCATGAATCATGAATCATGACTCGAATCATGAATCATGAATCGAATGATGAATCATTAATTGAATTATGAATTGAATCATGAATCATGAATCATGAAATGAATCATGAATCATGAATTCAATCATGAATCGAATCATGAATTGTGAATCGAATCATGAATCAGGAATTGAATCATGAATCATGAATCATGAATTATAAATCATGAATCATGAATTGAATCATGAATCATGAATAATGAATTGAATCATGAATTGAAACATGAATCATGAATAGAATTATGAATCAGGAATTGAATCATGAATCATGAATCATGAATCGAATCATGAATCATGAATCGAATCATGAATCATGAATCATGAATCATCAATTAAATCATGAATCATAAATCATGAATTGAATCATGAATCATGAATTAAATCATGAATCTTGAATCGAATCATGAATTATGAATCGAATCATGAATCATGAATTGAATCATGAATCATGAATCATAAAATGAATCATGAATTTAATCATGAAATGAATTATGAATCATTAATTGAATCATGAATCATGAATCTTAATTTGAATCATAAATCATGAATCATGAATTAAATCATGAATCATGAACTGAATCATGAATTAAATCATGAATCATGAAATAAATCATGAATTGAATCACAAATCTTGAAATGAATCATTAATTTAATCATGAATCATGAATTAAATCATGAAACATTAATCATGAATCATGAATTGAATTATAAATCATGAATCGAATCATGAATCATGAATCATGAATTGAATCATGAATTGAATAATGAATCATGAATTGAATCATGAATCATGAATTGAATCATGAATTGAATCATGAATAATGAATCGAATCATGAATCAGGGATTGAATCATGAATCATGAATCATGAATCATGAATCATGAATCATGAATCATGAATCATGAATCATGAATCATGAATCATGAATTATAAATCATGAATCATGAATTGAATCATGAATCATTAATCATGAATTGAATCATGAATTGAATCATGAATCATGAATCGAATTATGAATCAGGAATTGAATCATGAATCATGAATCATGAATCATCAATCATCAATCAATTCATGAATCATGAATCATAAATTGAATCATGAATCATGAACTGAATCATGAATTGAATCATGAATCATGAATCATGAAATGAATCATGAATTCAATCATGAATTGAATAATGAATCGTGAATCGAATCATGAATCGTGAATCGAATCATGAATCATGAATTGAATCATGATTCATGAATTGTATCATGAAATGAATCATGAATTGAATCATGAATCATGAAATGAATCATGAATCATGAAATGAATCATGAATCATGAATTTAATCATGAATTGAATCACGAACCGTGAATCGAATCATGAATCATAAATTGAATCATGAATCATGAATTGTATCATGAAATGAATCATGAATTGAATCATGAATCATGAATCGAATCATGAATCAGGAATTGAATCATGAATCATGAATCATGAATCATGAATCATGAATTGAATCATGAATCTTGAATCATGAATTGAATCATGAATCATAATTCAAATTATGAATCAGGAATTGAATCATGAATCATGAATCATGAATCGAATCATGAATCATGAATCATAAATTGAATCATTAATCATGAACCGAATCATGAATTGAATCATGAATCATGAATCATGAAATGAATCATGAATCATGAATTCATTCATTAATCGAATCATGAATCGTGAATCGAATCATGAATCATGAATTGAATCATTAATCATGAATTGTATCATGAAATGAATCATGAATTGAATCATGAATCATGAATCGAATCATGAATCATGAATTGAAACATGAATCATGAATCAAATCATGAATCATGAATCATGAATTGAATCATGAATCATGAATTGAATCATGAATTGAATCATGAATCATAAATCATGAAATGAATCATGAATTAAATCATGAAATAAATCATGAATCATGAATTGAATCATGAATTATGAAATGAATTATTAATTGATTCATGAATTGAATGATGAATCATGAATTGAATTATGAATCATGAATCGAATCATGAATCATGATTCGTGAATTGAATCATGAATCATGAATCGTGAATTGAATCATGAATCATGAATTGAATCATGAATCATGAATTATAAATCATGAATCAAATCATGGTTAATGAATCATGAATTGAATCATGAATTGAATCATGAATCATGAATTGAATCATGAATCATGAATTATAAATCATGAATCAAATCATGGTTCATGAATCATGAATTGAATCATGAATCATGAATTCAAACATGAATTGAATCATGAATCATGAATCATGAAATGAATCATAAATTAAATCATGAAATGAATCATGAATCATGAATTGAATCATGAATTATGAAATGAATCATGAATTGAATCATGAATTGAATCATGAATCATGAATTGAATTATGAATCATGAATTATGAAATGAATCATAGATTATGAATCTAATCATGAATCTTGAATTGAATCATGAATCATGAATCATGACTCGAATCATGAATCATGAATCGAATGATGAATCATTAATTGAATTATGAATTGAATCATAAATCATGAATCATGAAATGAATCATGAATCATGAATTCAATCATGAATCGAATCATGAATTGTGAATCGAATCATGAATCAGGAATTGAATCATGAATCATGAATCATGAATCATGAATTATAAATCATGAATCATGAATTGAATCATGAATCATGAATAATGATTTGAATCATGAATTGAAACATGAATCATGAATAGAATTATGAATCAGGAATTGAATCATGAATCATGAATCATGAATCGAATCATGAATCATGAATCATAAATTGAATCATTAATCATGAACTGAATCATGAATTGATTCATGAATCATGAATCATGAAATGAATCATGAATTCAATCATGAATTGAATAATGAATTGTGAATCGAATCATGAATCATGAATCGAATCATGAATCATGAATTGAATCATGAATCATGAATCATAAAATGAATCATGAATTTAATCATGAAATGAATTATGAATCATTAATTGAATCATGAATCATGAATCTTAATTTGAATCATAAATCATGAATCATGAATTAAATCATGAATCATGAACTGAATCATGAATTAAATCATGAATCATGAAATAAATCATGAATTGAATCACAAATCTTGAAATGAATCATTAATTTAATCATGAATCATGAATTAAATCATGAAACATGAATCATGAATCATGAATTGAATTATGAATCATGAATCGAATCATGAATCATGAATCATGAATTGAATCATGAATTGAATAATGAATCATGAATTGAATCATGAATCATGAATTGAATCATGAATTGAATCATGAATAATGAATCGAATCATGAATCAGGGATTGAATCATGAATCATGAATCATGAATCATGAATCATGAATCATGAATCATGAATCATGAATTATAAATCATGAATCATGAATTGAATCATGAATCATTAATCATGAATTGAATCATGAATTGAATCATGAATCATGAATCGAATTATGAATCAGGAATTGAATCATGAATCATGAATCATGAATCATGAATCATCAATCAATTCATGAATCATAAATCATAAATTGAATCATTAATCATGAACTGAATCATGAATTGAATCATGAATCATGAATCATGAAATGAATCATGAATTCAATCATGAATTGAATAATGAATCGTGAATCGAATCATGAATCGTGAATCGAATCATGAATCATGAATTGAATCATGATTCATGAATTGTATCATGAAATGAATCATGAATTGAATCATGAATCATGAAATGAATCATGAATCACGAAATGAATCATGAATCATGAATTGAATCATGAATCATGAAATGAATCATGAATCACGAAATGAATCATGAATCATGAATTCAATCATGAATTGAATCACGAACCGTGAATCGAATCATGAATCATAAATTGAATCATGAATCATGAATTGTATCATGAAATGAATCATGAATTGAATCATGAATCATGAATCGAATCATGAATCAGGAATTGAATCATGAATCATGAATCATGAATCATGAATCATGAATTGAATCATGAATCTTGAATCATGAATTGAATCATGAATCATAATTCAAATTATGAATCAGGAATTGAATCATGAATCATGAATCATGAATCGAATCATGAATCATGAATCATAAATTGAATCATTAATCATGAACCGAATCATGAATTGAATCATGAATCATGAATCATGAAATGAATCATGAATCATGAATTCATTCATTAATCGAATCATGAATCGTGAATCGAATCATGAATCATGAATTGAATCATTAATCATGAATTGTATCATGAAATGAATCATGAATTGAATCATGAATCATGAATCGAATCATGAATCATGAATTGAAACATGAATCATGAATCAAATCATGAATCATAAATCATGAATTGAATCATGAATCATGAATTGAATCATGAATTGAATCATGAATCATAAATCATGAAATGAATCATGAATTAAATCATGAAATAAATCATGAATCATGAATTGAATCATGAATTATGAAATGAATTATTAATTGATTCATGAATTGAATTATGAATCATGAATCGAATCATGAATCATGATTCGTGAATTGAATCATGAATCATGAATCGTGAATTGAATCATGAATCATGAATTGAATCATGAATCATGAATTATAAATCATGAATCAAATCATGGTTAATGAATCATGAATTGAATCATGAATTGAATCATGAATCATGAATTGAATCATGAATCATGAATTATAAATCATGAATCAAATCATGGTTCATGAATCATGAATTGAATCATGAATCATGAATTCAAACATGAATTGAATCATGAATCATGAATCATGAAATGAATCATAAATTAAATCATGAAATGAATCATGAATCATGAATTGAATCATGATTTATGAAATGAATCATGAATTGAATCATGAATTGAATCATGAATCATGAATTGAATTATGAATCATGAATTATGAAATGAATCATAGATTATGAATCTAATCATGAATCCTGAATTGAATCATGAATCATGAATCATGACTCGAATCATGAATCATGAATCGAATGATGAATCATTAATTGAATTATGAATTGAATCATAAATCATGAATCATGAAATGAATCATGAATTCAATCATGAATCGAATCATGAATTGTGAATCGAATCATGAATCAGGAATTGAATCATGAATCATGAATCATGAATCATGAATTATAAATCATGAATCATGAATTGAATCATGAATCATGAATAATGATTTGAATCATGAATTGAAACATGAATCATGAATAGAATTATGAATCAGGAATTGAATTATGAGTCATGAATCATGAATCGAATCATGAATCATGAATCATAAATTGAATCATTAATCATGAACTGAATCATGAATTGATTCATGAATCATGAATCATGAAATGAATCATGAATTCAATCATGAATTGAATAATGAATTGTGAATCGAATCATGAATCATTAATTGAATCATGAATCATGAATTGTATCATGAAATGAATCATGAATTGAATCATGAATCATGAAATGAATCATGAATCATGAATTCAATCATGAATTGAATCATGAATCGTAAATAGAATCATGAATCATGAATTGAATCATGAATCATGAATTGCATCATGAAATGAATCATGAATTGAATCATGAATCATGAATCGAATCATGAATCAGGAATTGAATCATGAATCATGAATCATGAATCATGAATCATGAATTATAAATCATGAATCATGAATTGAATCATGAATCTTGAATCATGAATTGAATCATGAATCGAATTATGAATCAGGAATTGAATCATGAATCATGAATCATGAATCATGAATTGAATCATGAATCATGAATTGTATCATGAAATGAATCTTGAATTGAATCATGAATCCTGAATTGAATCATGAATCATGAATCATGACTCGAATCATGAATCATGAATCGAATCATGAATCATGAATTAAATCATGAATTGAATCATGAATCATGAATCATGAAATGAATCATGAATCATGAATTCAATCATGAATCGAATCATGAATCATGAATCGAATCATGAATCATTAATCATGAATTGAATCATGGATTGAATCAAGAATCATGAATCGTGAATTAAATCATGAATCATAAATTAAATCATGAATTGAATCATGAATCATGAAATGAATCAAGAATCATGAATCGTGAATTAAATCATGAATCATGAATTAAATCATGAATTGAATCATGAATCATGAAATGAATCAAGAATTTAATCATGAAATGAATCATGAATCATTAATTGAATCATGAATCATGAATTGAATCATGAATCATGAATCATGAATCATGAATCATGAAATGAATCGAATCATAAATCATGAATTGAATCATGAATCATGAAATGAATCATGAATCATGAATCGAATCATAAATCATGAATTGAATCATGAATCATGAATTGAATCATTAAATGAATCATGAATTGAATCATGAATCATGAATCAAATCATGAATCATGAATTGAATCATGAATCATGAATTGAATCATGAATCATGAATCAAATCATGAATCAAGAATCATGAATCATGAATCAAATCATGAATCTTGAATCATGAATTGAATCATAAATCATGAATCATGAATCATGAATTGAATCATGAATCATGAAACAAATCATGAATCAAGAATTGAATCATGATTTATGAATCGAGTCATGAATCATGAATTGAATCATGAATCATGAATCATGAATTGAATCATGAATCATGAATCATGAATCGAATCATGAATTGAATAATGAATCATGAAATGAATCATGAATCATGAATTGAATCATGAATAATGAATCGAATCATGAATCATGACTCGAATCATGAATCATGAATTGAATCATGAATCATGCATTGAATCATGAATCATGAATTGAATCATCAATTGAATCATGAATCATTAATCATGAATCATGAATTGAATCATTAATTGAATCATGAATCATGAATCATGAAATGAATCATGAATCATGAATCGAATCATGAATCATGAATCATGAATTATGAATCATGAATTGAATCATGAATCATGAATTATGAATCTAATCATGAATCATGAATCATGAATCATGAATTGAATCATGAATCATGAATCATGAATCATGAATCATGAATCGAATCATGAATCATGAATCATGAATTCAATCATGAATCATGAATTCAATCATGAATTAAATCATGAATTCAATCATGAATTAAATCATGAATCATGAATCGAATCATGAATCATGAATCGAATCATGAATCATGAATCGTGAATTGAATCATGAATCTTGAACTGAATCATGAATTGAATTATGAATCATGAATCATGAAATGAATCTTGAATCATGAATTGTATCATGAATTGAATTATGAATCATGAATTGAATCATGAAATGAATCATGAATTGAATCATGAATCGAATCATGAATCATGAATTGAATCATGAATCATGAATCATAAATCATGAATCATGAATCATAAATCATGAATCATGAATTAAATCATGAATCATAAATCGAATCATGATTAGTGAATCATGAATCATAAATCATGAATTGAATCAAGAATCATGAAATGAATCATGAATCATGAATCGAATCATAAATCATGAATTGAATCATGAATCATGAATTGAATCATTAAATGAATCATGAATTGAATCATGAATCATGAATCAAATCATGAATCATGAATTGAATCATGAATCATGAATCGAATCATGAATCATGAATTGAGTCATGAATCATGAATCATGAATCATGAATCAAATCATGAATCATGAATCATGAATTGATTCATGAATCATGAATTGAATCATGAATCATGAATCATGAAATTAATTATAAATTAAATAATGAAATGAATCATGAATCATGAGTCATGAATTGAATCATGAATCATGAATCAAATCATGAATCAAGAATCATGAATCATGAATCAAATCATGAATCTTGAATCATGAATTGAATCATAAATCATGAATCATGAATCATGAATTGAATCATGAATCATGAAACAAATCATGAATCATGAATTGAATCATGATTTATGAATCGAGTCATGAATCATGAATTGAATCATGAATCATGAATCATGAATTGAATCATGAATCATGAATCATGAATCGAATCATGAATTGAATAATGAATCATGAAATGAATCATGAATCATGAATTGAATCATGAATAATGAATCGAATCATGAATCATGACTCGAATCATGAATCATGAATTGAATCATGAATCATGCATTGAATCATGAATCATGAATTGAATCATCAATTGAATCATGAATCATTAATCATGAATCATGAATTGAATCATTAATTGAATCATGAATCATGAATCATGAAATGAATCATGAATCATGAATCGAATCATGAATCATGAATCATGAATTATGAATCATGAATTATGAATCTAATCATGAATCATGAATCATGAATCATGAATTGAATCATGAATCATGAATCATGAATCATGAATCATGAATCGAATCATGAATCATGAATCATGAATTCAATCATGAATCATGAATTCAATCATGAATTAAATCATGAATTCAATCATGAATTAAATCATGAATCATGAATCGAATCATGAATCATGAATCGAATCATGAATCATGAATCGTGAATTGAATCATGAATCTTGAACTGAATCATGAATTGAATTATGAATCATGAATCATGAAATGAATCTTGAATCATGAATTGTATCATGAATTGAATTATGAATCATGAATTGAATCATGAAATGAATCATGAATTGAATCATGAATCGAATCATGAATCATGAATTGAATCATGAATCATGAATCATAAATCATGAATCATGAATCATAAATCATGAATCATGAATTAAATCATGAATCATAAATCGAATCATGATTAGTGAATCATGAATCATGAATCATGAATTGAATCATGAATCATGAATCATGAATCGAATCATGAATCATGAATTAAATTATGAATCTTGAATCGAATCATAATTCATGAATCATGAATCATGAATCATGAATTGAATCATGAATCATGAATCATGAATTGAATCATGAATCATGAATCATGAATTGAATCATGAATCATGAATCGAATCATGAATCATGAATCATGAATAATCAATTAAATCATGAATCATAAATCATGAATTGAATCATGAATCATGAATTTAATCATGAATCTTGAATCGAATCATGAATCATGAATCATGAATTGAATCATGAATCATGAATCATAAAATGAATCATGAATTTAATCATGAAATGAATTATGAATCATTAATTGAATCATGAATCATGAATCATGAATTGAATCATGAATCATGAATCTTAATTTGAATCATAAATCATGAATCATGAATTAAATCATGAATCATGAACTGAATCATGAATTAAATCATGAATCATGAAATAAATCATGAATTGAATCACAAATCTTGAAATGAATCATTAATTTAATCATGAATCATGAATTAAATCATGAAACATGAATCATGAATCATGAATTGAATTATGAATCATGAATCGAATCATGAATCATGAATCATGAATTGAATCATGAATTGAATCATGAATCATGAATTGAATCATGAATCATGAATTGAATCATGAATTGAATCATGAATCATGAATCGAATCATGAATCAGGAATTGAATCATGAATCATGAATCATGAATCATGAATCATGAATTATAAATCATGAATCATGAATTGAATCATGAATCATGAATTGAATCATGAATTGAATCATGAATTGAATCATGAATCATGAATCGAATCATGAATCAGGAATTGAATCATGAATCATGAATCATGAATCATGAAATAAATCATGAATTGAATCACAAATCTTGAAATGAATCATTAATTTAATCATGAATCATGAATTAAATCATGAAACATGAATCATGAATCATGAATTGAATTATGAACCATGAATCTAATCATGAATCATGAATCAGGAATTGAATCATGAATTGAATCATGAATTATGAATTGAATCATGAATCATGATTTGAATCATGAATTGAATCATGAATCATGAATCGAATCATGAATCAGGAATTGAATCATGAATCATGAATCATGAATCATGAATCATGAATTATAAATCATGAATCATGAATTGAATCATGAATCATTAATCATGAATTGAATCATGAATTGAATCATGAATCATGAATCGAATTATGAATCAGGAATTGAATCATGAATCATGAATCATGAATCATGAATCATCAATCGAATCATGAATCATGAACTGAATCATGAATTGAATCATGAATCATGAATCATGAAATGAATCATGAATTCAATCATGAATTGAATAATGAATTGTGAATCGAATCATGAATCGTGAATCGAATCATGAATCATGAATTGAATCATGATTCATGAATTGTATCATGAAATGAATCATGAATTGAATCATGAATCATGAATCATGAATTGAATCATGAATTGAATCATGAATCGTGAATCGAATCATGAATCATGAATTGAATCATGAATCATGAATTGTATCATGAAATGAATCATGAATTGAATCATGAATCATGAATCGAATCATGAATCAGGAATTGAATCATGAATCATGAATCATGAATCATGAATCATGAATTATAAATCATGAATCATGAATTGAATCATGAATCTTGAATCATGAATTGAATCATGAATCATAATTCGAATTATGAATCAGGAATTGAATCATGAATCATGAATCATGAATCATGAATCGAATCATGAATCATGAATCATAAATTGAATCATTAATCATGAACTGAATCATGAATTGTATCATGAATCATGAATCATGAAATGAATCATGAATCATGAATTCAATCATGAATCGAATCATGAATCATGAATCGAATCATGAATCATGAATTGAATCATTAATCATGAATTGTATCATGAAATGAATTAATGAATTGAATCATGAATCATGAATCGAATCATGAATCATGAATTGAAACATGAATCATGAATCAAATCATGAATCATGAATCATGAATTGAATCATGAATCATGAATTGAATCATGAATTGAATCATGAATCATAAATCATGAAATGAATCATGAATTAAATCATGAAATAAATCATGAATCATGAATTGAATCATGAATTATGAAATGAATCATTAATTGATTCATGAATTGAATGATGAATCATGAATTGAATTATGAATCATGAATCGAATCATGAATCATGATTCGTGAATTGAATCATGAATCATGAATCGTGAATTGAATCATGAATCATGAATTGAATCATGAATCATGAATTATGAATCTTTTCATGAATCATGAATCATGAATTCATTCATGAATCATGAATCATAAATCATGAATCGAATCATGAATCATGAATCGAATCATGAATTGAATCATGAATCATGAATTGAATCATGAATTATAAATCATGAATCAAATCATGGTTCATGAATCATGAATTGAATCATGAATTGAATCATGAATCATGAATTGAATCATAAATCATGAATTATAAATCATGAATCAAATCATGGTTCATGAATCATGAATTGAATCATGAATCATGAATTCAAACATGAATTGAATCATGAATCATGAATCATGAAATGAATCATGAATTAAATCATGAAATGAATCATGAATCATGAATTGAATCATGAATTATGAAATGAATCATGAATTGAATCATGAATTGAATCATGAATCATGAATTGAATTATGAATCATGAATTATGAAATGAATCATAGATTATGAATCTAATCATGAATCCTGAATTGAATCATGAATCATGAATCATGAATCATGAATCATGAATCATGATTCATGAATTGAATCATGAATCATGAATCATGAATCATGAATCGAATCATGAATCATGAATCATGAATTCAATCATGAATCATGAATTCAATCATGAATTAAATCATGAATTCAATCATGAATTAAATCATGAATCATGAATCGAATCATGAATCATGAATCGAATCATGAATCATGAATCGTGAATTGAATCATGAATCTTGAACTGAATCATGAATTGAATTATGAATCATGAATCATGAAATGAATCTTGAATCATGAATTGTATCATGAATTGAATCATGAATCATGAATTGAATCATGAAATGAATCATGAATTGAATCATGAATTGAATCATGAATCATGAATTGAATTATGAATCATGAATTATGAAATGAATCATAGATTATGAATCTAATCATGAATCCTGAATTGAATCATGAATCATGAATCATGACTCGAATCATGAATCATGAATCATGATTCATGAATTGAATCATGAATCATGAATCATGAATTGAATCATGAATCATGAATCATGAATCGAATCATGAATCATGAATTAAATTATGAATCTTGAATCGAATCATAATTCATGAATCATGAATCATGAATTGAATCATGAATCATGAATCATGAATTGAATCATGAATCATGAATCATTCATGAATCATGAATCATGAATCATCAATTAAATCATGAATCATATATCATGAATTGAATCATGAATCATGAATTAAATCATGAATCTTGAATCGAATCATGAATCATCAATTAAATCATGAATCATAAATTATGAATTGAATCATGAATCATGAATTAAATCATGAATCTTGAATCGAATCATGAATCATGAATTGAATCATGAATCATGAATCATGAATCGAATCATGAATCATGAATTAAATTATGAATCTTGAATCGAATCATAATTCATGAATCATGAATCATGAATCATGAATTGAATCATGAATCATGAATCATGAATTGAATCATGAATCATGAATCATTCATGAATCATGAATCATGAATCATCAATTAAATCATGAATCATAAATCATGAATTGAATCATGAATCATGAATTAAATCATGAATCTTGAATCGAATCATGAATCATGAATCGAATCATGAATCATGAATTGAATCATGAATCATGAATCATAAAATGAATCATGAATTTAATCATGAAATGAATTATGAATCATTAATTGAATCATGAATCATGAATCTTAATTTGAATCATAAATCATAAATCATGAATTAAATCATGAATCATGAACTGAATCATGAATTAAATCATGAATCATGAATTGAATCATAAATCATGAATTATAAATCATGAATCAAATCATGGTTCATGAATCATGAATTGAATCATGAATCATGAATTCAAACATGAATTGAATCATGAATCATGAATCATGAAATGAATCATGAATTAAATCATGAAATGAATCATGAATCATGAATTGAATCATGAATTATGAAATGAATCATGAATTGAATCATGAATTGAATCATGAATCATGAATTGAATTATGAATCATGAATTATGAAATGAATCATAGATTATGAATCTAATCATGAATCCTGAATTGAATCATGAATCATGAATCATGCATCATGAATCATGAATCATGATTCATGAATTGAATCATGAATCATGAATCATGAATCATGAATCGAATCATGAATCATGAATCATGAATTCAATCATGAATCATGAATTCAATCATGAATTAAATCATGAATTCAATCATGAATTAAATCATGAATCATGAATCGAATCATGAATCATGAATCGAATCATGAATCATGAATCGTGAATTGAATCATGAATCTTGAACTGAATCATGAATTGAATTATGAATCATGAATCATGAAATGAATCTTGAATCATGAATTGTATCATGAATTGAATCATGAATCATGAATTGAATCTTGAAATGAATCATGAATTGAATCATGAATTGAATCATGAATCATGAATTGAATTATGAATCATGAATTATGAAATGAATCATAGATTATGAATCTAATCATGAATCCTGAATTGAATCATGAATCATGAATCATGACTCGAATCATGAATCATGAATCATGATTCATGAATTGAATCATGAATCATGAATCATGAATTGAATCATGAATCATGAATCATGAATCGAATCATGAATCATGAATTAAATTATGAATCTTGAATCGAATCATAATTCATGAATCATGAATCATGAATTGAATCATGAATCATGAATCATGAATTGAATCATGAATCATGAATCATTCATGAATCATGAATCATGAATCATCAATTAAATCATGAATCATAAATCATGAATTGAATCATGAATCATGAATTAAATCATGAATCTTGAATCGAATCATGAATCATGAATCGAATCATGAATCATGAATTGAATCATGAATCATGAATCATAAAATGAATCATGAATTTAATCATGAAATGAATTATGAATCATTAATTGAATCATGAATCATGAATCTTAATTTGAATCATAAATCATAAATCATGAATTAAATCATGAATCATGAACTGAATCATGAATTAAATCATGAATCATGAAATAAATCATGAATTAAATCACAAATCTTGAAATGAATCATTAATTTAATCATGAATCATGAATTAAATCATGAAACATGAATCATGAATCAGGAATTGAATTATGAATCATGAATCGAATCATGAATCATGAATCATGAATTGAATCATAAATTGAATAATGAATCATGAATTGAATCATGAATCATGAATTGAATCATGAATTGAATCATGAATAATGAATCGAATTATGAATCAGGAATTGAATCATGAATCATGAATCATGAATTATAAATCATGAATCATGAATTGAATCATGAATCATTAATCATGAATTGAATCATGAATTGAATCATGAATCATGAATCGAATTATGAATCAGGAATTGAATCATGAATCATGAATCATGAATCATGAATCATCAATCAAATCATGAATCATGAATCATAAATTGAATCATTAATCATGAACTGAATCATGAATTGAATCATGAATCATGAATCATGAAATGAATCATGAATTCAATCATGAATTGAATAATGAATCGTGAATCGAATCATGAATCGTGAATCGAATCATGAATCATGAATTGAATCATGATTCATGAATTGTATCATGAAATGAATCATGAATTGAATCATGAATCTTGAATCATGAATTGAATCATGAATCATAATTCGAATTATGAATCAGGAATTGAATCATGAATCATGAATAATGAATCATGAATCGAATCATGAATCATGAATCATAAATTGAATCATTAATCATGAACCGAATCATGAATTGAATCATGAATCATGAATCATGAAATGAATCATGAATCATGAATTCATTCATGAATCGAATCATGAATCGTGAATCGAATCATGAATCATGAATTGAATCAGTAATCATGAATTGTATCATGAAATGAATCATGAATTGAATCATGAATCATGAATCGAATCATGAATCATGAATTGAAACATGAATCATGAATCAAATCATGAATCATGAATCATGAATTGAATCATGATTCATGAATTGAATCATGAATTGAATCATGAATCATAAATCATGAAATGAATCATGAATTAAATCATGAAATAAATCATGAATCATGAATTGAATCATGAATTATGAAATGAATCATTAATTGATTCATGAATTGAATGATGAATCATGAATTGAATTATGAATCATGAATCGAATCATGAATCATGATTCGTGAATTGAATCATGAATCATGAATCGTGAATTGAATCATGAATCATGAATTGAATCATGAATCATGAATTATGAATCTTTTCATGAATCATGAATCATGAATTCATTCATGAATCATGAATCATGAATCATGAATCGAATCATGAATCATGAATCGAATCATGAATTGAATCATGAATCATGAATTGAATCATGAATCATGAATTATAAATCATGAATCAAATCATGGTTAATGAATCATGAATTGAATCATGAATTGAATCATGAATCATGAATTGAATCATGAATCATGAATTATAAATCATGAATCAAATCATGGTTCATGAATCATGAATTGAATCATGAATCATGAATTCAAACATGAATTGAATCATGAATCATGAATCATGAAATGAATCATGAATTAAATCATGAAATGAATCATGAATCATGAATTGAATAATGAATTATGAAATGAATCATGAATTGAATCATGAATTGAATCATGAATCATGAATTATGAAATGAATCATAGATTATGAATCTAATCATGTATCCTGAATTGAATCATGAATCATGAATCATGACTCGAATCATGAATCATGAATCGAATGATGAATCATGAATTGAATTATGAATTGAATCATGAATCATGAATCATGAAATGAATCATGAATCATGAATTCAATCATGAATTGAATCATGAATTGTGAATCGAATCATGAATCAGGAATTGAATCATGAATCATGAATCATGAATCATGAATTATAAATCATGAATCATGAATTGAATCATGAATCATGAATAATGAATTGAATCATGAATTGAAACATGAATCATGAATAGAATTATGAATCAGGAATTGAATCATGAATCATGAATCATGAATCATGAATCATGAATCGAATCATGAATCATGAATCATAAATTGAATCATTAATCATGAACTGAATCATGAATTGATTCATGAATCATGAATCATGAAATGAATCATGAATTCAATCATGAATTGAATAATGAATCGTGAATCGAATCATGAATCATTAATTGAATCATGAATCATGAATTGTATCATGAAATGAATCATGAATTGAATCATGAATCATGAAATGAATCATGAATCATGAATTCAATCATGAATTGAATCATGAATCGTGAATAGAATCATGAATCATGAATTGAATCATGAATCATGAATTGAATCATGAATCATGAATTGTATCATGAAATGAATCATGAATTGAATCATGAATCATGAATTGAATCATGAATCATGAATCGAATCATGAATCAGGAATTGAATCATGAATCATGAATCATGAATCATGAATTATAAATCATGAATCATGAATTGAATCATGAATCTTGAATCATGAATTGAATCATGAATCATGAATCGAATTATGAATCAGGAATTGAATCATGAATCATGAATCATGAATCATGAATTGAAACATGAATCATGAATTGTATTATGAAATGAATCATGAATTGAATCATGAATCATGAATCGAATCATGAATCAGGAATTGAATCATGAATCATGAATCATGAATCATGAATTATAAATCATGAATCATGAATTGAATCATGAATCTTGAATCATGAATTGAATCATGAATCATGAATCGAATTATGAATCAGGAATTAAATCATGAATCATGAATCATGAATCGAATCATGAATCATGAATCATAAATTAAATCATTAATCATGAACTGAATCATGAATTGAATCATGAAATAAATCATGAATCATGAATTAAATCATGAATTATGAAATGAATCATTAATTGATTAATGAATTGAATGATGAATCATGAATTGAATCATGAATCATGATTCGTGAATTGAATCATGAATCATGAATCGTGAATTGAATCATGAATCATGAATTGAATCATGAATCATGAATTATGAATCTTTTCATGAATCATGAATCATGAATCGAATCATGAATCATGAATCGAATCATGAATCATGAATCGAATCATGAATCATGAATCGAATCATGAATTGAATCATGAATCATGAATTGAATCATGAATCATGAATTATAAATCATGAATCAAATCATGGTTCATGAATCATGAATTTAATCATGAATCATGAATTGAAACATGAATTGAATCATGAATCATGAATCATGAAATGAATCATGAATTAAATCATGAAATGAATCATGAATCATGAATTGAATCATGAATTATGAAATGAATCATGAATTGAATCATGAATTGAGTCATGAATCATGAATTGAATTATGAATCATGAATTGAATCATGAATCATAGATTATGAATCTAATCATGAATCCTGAATTGAATCATGAATCATGAATCATGACTCGAATCATGAATCATGAATCGAATCATGAATCATGAATTAAATCATGAATTGAATCATGAATCATGAATCATGAAATGAATCATGAATCATGAATTCAATCATGAATCGAATCATGAATCGTGAATCGAATCATGAATCATGAATTAAATCATTAATCATGAATTGTATCATGAAATGAATCATGAATTGAATCATGAATCATGAATTGAATCATGAATCATGAATTATGAATCTTTTCATGAATCATGAATCATGAATCATGAATCGAATCATGAATCATGAATCGAATCATGAATTGAATCATGAATCATGAATTGAATCATGAATCATGAATTATAAATCATGAATCAAATCATGAATCATGAATCATGAATTGAATCATGAATCATGAATTGAAACATGATATGAATCATGAATCATGAATCATATAATGAATCATGAATTAAATCATGAAATGAATCATGAATCATGAATTATGAAATGAATCATGAACTGAATCATGAATTGAGTCATGAATCATGAATTGAATTATGAATCATGAATTGAATCATGAATCATGAATCATGACTCGAATCATGAATCATGAATCGAATCATGAATCATGAATTAAATCATGAATTGAATCATGAATCATGAAATGAATCATGGATCGAATCATGAATCATGAATCGAATCATGAATCGAATCATGAATTATGAATTGAATCATGAATTGAATCATGAATCATGAATCATGAAATGAATCATGAATTGTGAATCGAATTATGAATCATGAATCGAATCATGAATCATGAATTGAATCAAGAATCATGAAATGATTAATGAATTGAATCATGAATCGAATCATGAATTGAATCATGTATCATGAATTGAATCATGAATCATGAATTATGAATCTAATCATGAATCATGAATCATGAATCATGAATTGAATCATGAAATGAATCATGAATTGAATCATGAATTGAATCATGAATCATGAATCGAATCATGAATCATGAATTGAATCATGAATCATGAATTGAATCATGAATCATGAATTATGAATCTAATCATGAATCATAAATTGAATCATGAATCATGAATTGAATCATGAATTGAATCATGAATCATGAATCGAATCATGAATTAAATCATGAATCATGAAATTAATCATGAATTGAATCATAAATTGAAGCATGAATCATGAATTGAATCATAAATTGAATCATGAATCATGAATTGAATCATGAACCATGAATCATGAATCATGAATTGAATCATGAATCGAATCATGAATCATTAATCATGAATCATGAATCGAATCTTGAATCATGAATTGAATCATGAATCATAAATCATGAAATGAATCATGAATTAAATCATGAAATAAATCATGAATCATGAATTGAATCATGAATTATGAAATGAATCATTAATTGATTCATGAATTGAATGATGAATCATGAATTGAATTATGAATCATGAATCGAATCATGAATCATGAATCGTGAATCGTGAATTGAATCATGAATCATGAATTGAATCATGAATCATGAATTATGAATCTTTTCATGAAGCATGAATCATGAATCATGAATCGAATCATGAATCATGAATCGAATCATGAATTGAATCATGAATCATGAATTGAATCATGAATCATGAATTATAAATCATGAATCAAATCATGAATCATGAATCATGAATTGAATCATGAATCATGAATTGAAACATGATATGAATCATGAATCATGAATCATGAAATAAATCATGAATTAAATCATGAAATGAATCATGAATCATGAATTATGAAATGAATCATGAACTGAATCATGAATTGAGTCATGAATCATGAATTGAATTATGAATCATGAATTGAATCATGAATCATGAATCATGACTCGAATCATGAATCATGAATCGAATCATGAATCATGAATTAAATCATGAATTGAATTATGAATCATGAATCGAATCATGAATCATTAATCATGAATTGAATCATGAATTGAATTATAAATCATGAATCATGAATTATGAATTGAATTATAAATCATGAATCATGAACTAAATCATGAATTGAATCATGAATCATGAAATGAATCATGGATCGAATCATGAATCATGAATCGAATCATGAATCGAATCATGAATTATGAATTGAATCATGAATTGAATCATGAATCATGAATCATGAAATAAATCATGAATTGTGAATCGAATTATGAATCATGAATCGAATCATGAATCATGAATTGAATCAAGAATCATGAAATGATTAATGAATTGAATCATGAATCGAATCATGAATTGAATCATGTATCATGAATTGAATCATGAATCATGAATTATGAATCTAATCATGAATCATGAATCATGAATCATGAATTGAATCATGAAATGAATCATGAATTGAATCATGAATTGAATTATGAATCATGAATCGAATCATGAATCATGAATTGAATCATGAATCATGAATTGAATCATGAATCATGAATTATGAATCTAATCATGAATCATAAATTGAATCATGAATCATGAATTGAATCATGAATTGAATCATGAATCATGAATCGAATCATGAATTAAATCATGAATCATGAAATTAATCATGAATTGAATCATAAATTGAAGCATGAATCATGAATTGAATCATAAATTGAATCATGAATCATGAATTGAATCATGAACCATGAATCATGAATCATGAATTGAATCATGAATCGAATCATGAATCATTAATCATGAATCATGAATCGAATCTTGAATCATGAATCGAATCATGAATCATGAATTGAATCATGGATTGAATCACGAATCATGAATCGTGAATTAAATCATGAATCATGAATCATGAATCGAATCATGAATAATGAATCATGAATCATGAATCGAATCTTGAATCATGAATCGAATCATGAATCATGAATTGAATCATGAATTGAATCATGAATCATAAAAAAATCATGAATCATGAATTAAATCATGAATCTTGAATCGAATCATGAATCATTAATCGAATCATGAATCATGAATTGAATCATGAATCATTAATTGAATCATGATTAATGAACTGAATCATGAATTGAATCATGAATCATGATTCATGAATTGAATCATGAATCTTGAATCGAATCATGAATCATGAATCGAATCATGAATCATGAATCGAATCATGAATCATGAATTGAATCATGAATCATGAATTGAATCATTAAATGAATCATGAATTGAATCATGAATCATGAATCGAATCATGAATCATGAATCGAATCATTAAATGAATCATGAATTGAATCATGAATCATGAATCGAATCATGAATCATGAATTGAATCATGAATCATGAATCATGAATCATGAATCATGAATAAAATCATTAATCATGAATCGTGAATTGAATCATGAATCATGAACTGAATCATGAATTGAATCATGAATCATGAATCATGAAATGAATCTTGAATCATGAATCGAATCATGAATCATGAATCGAATCATGAATTGAATCATGAATCATGAATTGAATCATGAATCATGAATTGAAACATGAATTGAATCATGAATCATGAATCATGAAATGAATCATGAATTAAATCATGAAATGAATCATGAATCATGAATTGAATCATGAATTATGAAATGAATCATGAATTGAATCATGAATTGAATCATGAATCATGAATTGAATTATGAATCATGAATTGAATCATGAATCATAGATTATGAATCTAATCATGAATCCTGAATTGAATCATGAATCATGAATCATGACTCGAATCATGAATCATGAATCGAATGATGAATCATGAATTGAATCATGAATCATGAATCGAATCATGAATCAGGAATTGAATCATGAATTATGAATCATAAATCATGAATTATAAATCATGAATCATGAATTGAATCTTGAATCTTGAATCATGAATTGAATCATGAATCATGAATCGAATTATGAATCAGGAATTGAATCATGAATCATGAATTCAAACATGAATTGAATCATGAATCATGAATCATGAAATGAATCATGAATTAAATCATGAAATGAATCATGAATCATGAATTGAATCATGAATTATGAAATGAATCATGAATTGAATCATGAATTGAATCATGAATCATGAATTGAATTATGAATCATGAATTATGAAATGAATCATAGATTATGAATCTAATCATGAATCCTGAATTGAATCATGAATCATGAATCATGCATCATGAATCATGAATCATGATTCATGAATTGAATCATGAATCATGAATCATGAATCATGAATCGAATCATGAATCATGAATCATGAATTCAATCATGAATCATGAATTCAATCATGAATTAAATCATGAATTCAATCATGAATTAAATCATGAATCATGAATCGAATCATGAATCATGAATCGAATCATGAATCATGAATCGTGAATTGAATCATGAATCTTGAACTGAATCATGAATTGAATTATGAATCATGAATCATGAAATGAATCTTGAATCATGAATTGTATCATGAATTGAATCATGAATCATGAATTGAATCTTGAAATGAATCATGAATTGAATCATGAATTGAATCATGAATCATGAATTGAATTATGAATCATGAATTATGAAATGAATCATAGATTATGAATCTAATCATGAATCCTGAATTGAATCATGAATCATGAATCATGACTCGAATCATGAATCATGAATCATGATTCATGAATTGAATCATGAATCATGAATCATGAATTGAATCATGAATCATGAATCATGAATCGAATCATGAATCATGAATTAAATTATGAATCTTGAATCGAATCATAATTCATGAATCATGAATCATGAATTGAATCATGAATCATGAATCATGAATTGAATCATGAATCATGAATCATTCATGAATCATGAATCATGAATCATCAATTAAATCATGAATCATAAATCATGAATTGAATCATGAATCATGAATTAAATCATGAATCTTGAATCGAATCATGAATCATGAATCGAATCATGAATCATGAATTGAATCATGAATCATGAATCATAAAATGAATCATGAATTTAATCATGAAATGAATTATGAATCATTAATTGAATCATGAATCATGAATCTTAATTTGAATCATAAATCATAAATCATGAATTAAATCATGAATCATGAACTGAATCATGAATTAAATCATGAATCATGAAATAAATCATGAATTAAATCACAAATCTTGAAATGAATCATTAATTTAATCATGAATCATGAATTAAATCATGAAACATGAATCATGAATCAGGAATTGAATTATGAATCATGAATCGAATCATGAATCATGAATCATGAATTGAATCATAAATTGAATAATGAATCATGAATTGAATCATGAATCATGAATTGAATCATGAATTGAATCATGAATAATGAATCGAATTATGAATCAGGAATGGAATCATGAATCATGAATCATGAATTATAAATCATGAATCATGAATTGAATCATGAATCATTAATCATGAATTGAATCATGAATTGAATCATGAATCATGAATCGAATTATGAATCAGGAATTGAATCATGAATCATGAATCATGAATCATGAATCATCAATCAAATCATGAATCATGAATCATAAATTGAATCATTAATCATGAACTGAATCATGAATTGAATCATGAATCATGAATCATGAAATGAATCATGAATTCAATCATGAATTGAATAATGAATCGTGAATCGAATCATGAATCGTGAATCGAATCATGAATCATGAATTGAATCATGATTCATGAATTGTATCATGAAATGAATCATGAATTGAATCATGAATCTTGAATCATGAATTGAATCATGAATCATAATTCGAATTATGAATCAGGAATTGAATCATGAATCATGAATAATGAATCATGAATCGAATCATGAATCATGAATCATAAATTGAATCATTAATCATGAACCGAATCATGAATTGAATCATGAATCATGAATCATGAAATGAATCATGAATCATGAATTCATTCATGAATCGAATCATGAATCGTGAATCGAATCATGAATCATGAATTGAATCAGTAATCATGAATTGTATCATGAAATGAATCATGAATTGAATCATGAATCATGAATCGAATCATGAATCATGAATTGAAACATGAATCATGAATCAAATCATGAATCATGAATCATGAATTGAATCATGATTCATGAATTGAATCATGAATTGAATCATGAATCATAAATCATGAAATGAATCATGAATTAAATCATGAAATAAATCATGAATCATGAATTGAATCATGAATTATGAAATGAATCATTAATTGATTCATGAATTGAATGATGAATCATGAATTGAATTATGAATCATGAATCGAATCATGAATCATGATTCGTGAATTGAATCATGAATCATGAATCGTGAATTGAATCATGAATCATGAATTGAATCATGAATCATGAATTATGAATCTTTTCATGAATCATGAATCATGAATTCATTCATGAATCATGAATCATGAATCATGAATCGAATCATGAATCATGAATCGAATCATGAATTGAATCATGAATCATGAATTGAATCATGAATCATGAATTATAAATCATGAATCAAATCATGGTTAATGAATCATGAATTGAATCATGAATTGAATCATGAATCATGAATTGAATCATGAATCATGAATTATAAATCATGAATCAAATCATGGTTCATGAATCATGAATTGAATCATGAATCATGAATTCAAACATGAATTGAATCATGAATCATGAAATGAATCATGAATTAAATCATGAAATGAATCATGAATCATGAATTGAATAATGAATTATGAAATGAATCATGAATTGAATCATGAATTGAATCATGAATCATGAATTATGAAATGAATCATAGATTATGAATCTAATCATGTATCCTGAATTGAATCATGAATCATGAATCATGACTCGAATCATGAATCATGAATCGAATGATGAATCATGAATTGAATTATGAATTGAATCATGAATCATGAATCATGAAATGAATCATGAATCATGAATTCAATCATGAATTGAATCATGAATTGTGAATCGAATCATGAATCAGGAATTGAATCATGAATCATGAATCATGAATCATGAATTATAAATCATGAATCATGAATTGAATCATGAATCATGAATAATGAATTGAATCATGAATTGAAACATGAATCATGAATAGAATTATGAATCAGGAATTGAATCATGAATCATGAATCATGAATCATGAATCATGAATCGAATCATGAATCATGAATCATAAATTGAATCATTAATCATGAACTGAATCATGAATTGATTCATGAATCATGAATCATGAAATGAATCATGAATTCAATCATGAATTGAATAATGAATCGTGAATCGAATCATGAATCATTAATTGAATCATGAATCATGAATTGTATCATGAAATGAATCATGAATTGAATCATGAATCATGAAATGAATCATGAATCATGAATTCAATCATGAATTGAATCATGAATCGTGAATAGAATCATGAATCATGAATTGAATCATGAATCATGAATTGAATCATGAATCATGAATTGTATCATGAAATGAATCATGAATTGAATCATGAATCATGAATTGAATCATGAATCATGAATCGAATCATGAATCAGGAATTGAATCATGAATCATGAATCATGAATCATGAATTATAAATCATGAATCATGAATTGAATCATGAATCTTGAATCATGAATTGAATCATGAATCATGAATCGAATTATGAATCAGGAATTGAATCATGAATCATGAATCATGAATCATGAATTGAAACATGAATCATGAATTGTATTATGAAATGAATCATGAATTGAATCATGAATCATGAATCGAATCATGAATCAGGAATTGAATCATGAATCATGAATCATGAATCATGAATTATAAATCATGAATCATGAATTGAATCATGAATCTTGAATCATGAATTGAATCATGAATCATGAATCGAATTATGAATCAGGAATTAAATCATGAATCATGAATCATGAATCGAATCATGAATCATGAATCATAAATTAAATCATTAATCATGAACTGAATCATGAATTGAATCATGAAATAAATCATGAATCATGAATTAAATCATGAATTATGAAATGAATCATTAATTGATTAATGAATTGAATGATGAATCATGAATTGAATCATGAATCATGATTCGTGAATTGAATCATGAATCATGAATCGTGAATTGAATCATGAATCATGAATTGAATCATGAATCATGAATTATGAATCTTTTCATGAATCATGAATCATGAATCGAATCATGAATCATGAATCGAATCATGAATCATGAATCGAATCATGAATCATGAATCGAATCATGAATTGAATCATGAATCATGAATTGAATCATGAATCATGAATTATAAATCATGAATCAAATCATGGTTCATGAATCATGAATTTAATCATGAATCATGAATTGAAACATGAATTGAATCATGAATCATGAATCATGAAATGAATCATGAATTAAATCATGAAATGAATCATGAATCATGAATTGAATCATGAATTATGAAATGAATCATGAATTGAATCATGAATTGAGTCATGAATCATGAATTGAATTATGAATCATGAATTGAATCATGAATCATAGATTATGAATCTAATCATGAATCCTGAATTGAATCATGAATCATGAATCATGACTCGAATCATGAATCATGAATCGAATCATGAATCATGAATTAAATCATGAATTGAATCATGAATCATGAATCATGAAATGAATCATGAATCATGAATTCAATCATGAATCGAATCATGAATCGTGAATCGAATCATGAATCATGAATTAAATCATTAATCATGAATTGTATCATGAAATGAATCATGAATTGAATCATGAATCATGAATTGAATCATGAATCATGAATTATGAATCTTTTCATGAATCATGAATCATGAATCATGAATCGAATCATGAATCATGAATCGAATCATGAATTGAATCATGAATCATGAATTGAATCATGAATCATGAATTATAAATCATGAATCAAATCATGAATCATGAATCATGAATTGAATCATGAATCATGAATTGAAACATGATATGAATCATGAATCATGAATCATATAATGAATCATGAATTAAATCATGAAATGAATCATGAATCATGAATTATGAAATGAATCATGAACTGAATCATGAATTGAGTCATGAATCATGAATTGAATTATGAATCATGAATTGAATCATGAATCATGAATCATGACTCGAATCATGAATCATGAATCGAATCATGAATCATGAATTAAATCATGAATTGAATCATGAATCATGAAATGAATCATGGATCGAATCATGAATCATGAATCGAATCATGAATCGAATCATGAATTATGAATTGAATCATGAATTGAATCATGAATCATGAATCATGAAATGAATCATGAATTGTGAATCGAATTATGAATCATGAATCGAATCATGAATCATGAATTGAATCAAGAATCATGAAATGATTAATGAATTGAATCATGAATCGAATCATGAATTGAATCATGTATCATGAATTGAATCATGAATCATGAATTATGAATCTAATCATGAATCATGAATCATGAATCATGAATTGAATCATGAAATGAATCATGAATTGAATCATGAATTGAATCATGAATCATGAATCGAATCATGAATCATGAATTGAATCATGAATCATGAATTGAATCATGAATCATGAATTATGAATCTAATCATGAATCATAAATTGAATCATGAATCATGAATTGAATCATGAATTGAATCATGAATCATGAATCGAATCATGAATTAAATCATGAATCATGAAATTAATCATGAATTGAATCATAAATTGAAGCATGAATCATGAATTGAATCATAAATTGAATCATGAATCATGAATTGAATCATGAACCATGAATCATGAATCATGAATTGAATCATGAATCGAATCATGAATCATTAATCATGAATCATGAATCGAATCTTGAATCATGAATTGAATCATGAATCATAAATCATGAAATGAATCATGAATTAAATCATGAAATAAATCATGAATCATGAATTGAATCATGAATTATGAAATGAATCATTAATTGATTCATGAATTGAATGATGAATCATGAATTGAATTATGAATCATGAATCGAATCATGAATCATGAATCGTGAATCGTGAATTGAATCATGAATCATGAATTGAATCATGAATCATGAATTATGAATCTTTTCATGAAGCATGAATCATGAATCATGAATCGAATCATGAATCATGAATCGAATCATGAATTGAATCATGAATCATGAATTGAATCATGAATCATGAATTATAAATCATGAATCAAATCATGAATCATGAATCATGAATTGAAACATGATATGAATCATGAATCATGAATCATGAAATAAATCATGAATTAAATCATGAAATGAATCATGAATCATGAATTATGAAATGAATCATGAACTGAATCATGAATTGAGTCATGAATCATGAATTGAATTATGAATCATGAATTGAATCATGAATCATGAATCATGACTCGAATCATGAATCATGAATCGAATCATGAATCATGAATTAAATCATGAATTGAATTATGAATCATGAATCGAATCATGAATCATTAATCATGAATTGAATCATGAATTGAATTATAAATCATGAATCATGAATTATGAATTGAATTATAAATCATGAATCATGAACTAAATCATGAATTGAATCATGAATCATGAAATGAATCATGGATCGAATCATGAATCATGAATCGAATCATGAATCGAATCATGAATTATGAATTGAATCATGAATTGAATCATGAATCATGAATCATGAAATAAATCATGAATTGTGAATCGAATTATGAATCATGAATCGAATCATGAATCATGAATTGAATCAAGAATCATGAAATGATTAATGAATTGAATCATGAATCGAATCATGAATTGAATCATGTATCATGAATTGAATCATGAATCATGAATTATGAATCTAATCATGAATCATGAATCATGAATTGAATCATGAAATGAATCATGAATTGAATCATGAAATGAATTATGAATCATGAATCGAATCATGAATCATGAATTGAATCATGAATCATGAATTGAATCATGAATCATGAATTATGAATCTAATCATGAATCATAAATTGAATCATGAATCATGAATTGAATCATGAATTGAATCATGAATCATGAATCGAATCATGAATTAAATCATGAATCATGAAATTAATCATGAATTGAATCATAAATTGAAGCATGAATCATGAATTGAATCATAAATTGAATCATGAATCATGAATTGAATCATGAACCATGAATCATGAATCATGAATTGAATCATGAATCGAATCATGAATCATTAATCATGAATCATGAATCGAATCTTGAATCATGAATCGAATCATGAATCATGAATTGAATCATGGATTGAATCACGAATCATGAATCGTGAATTAAATCATGAATCATGAATCATGAATCGAATCATGAATAATGAATCATGAATCATGAATCGAATCTTGAATCATGAATCGAATCATGAATCATGAATTGAATCATGAATTGAATCATGAATCATAAAAAAATCATGAATCATGAATTAAATCATGAATCTTGAATCGAATCATGAATCATTAATCGAATCATGAATCATGAATTGAATCATGAATCATTAATTGAATCATGATTAATGAACTGAATCATGAATTGAATCATGAATCATGATTCATGAATTGAATCATGAATCTTGAATCGAATCATGAATCATGAATCGAATCATGAATCATGAATCGAATCATGAATCATGAATTGAATCATGAATCATGAATTGAATCATTAAATGAATCATGAATTGAATCATGAATCATGAATCGAATCATGAATCATGAATCGAATCATTAAATGAATCATGAATTGAATCATGAATCATGAATCGAATCATGAATCATGAATTGAATCATGAATCATGAATCATGAATCATGAATCATGAATAAAATCATTAATCATGAATCGTGAATTGAATCATGAATCATGAACTGAATCATGAATTGAATCATGAATCATGAATCATGAAATGAATCTTGAATCATGAATCGAATCATGAATCATGAATCGAATCATGAATTGAATCATGAATCATGAATTGAATCATGAATCATGAATTGAAACATGAATTGAATCATGAATCATGAATCATGAAATGAATCATGAATTAAATCATGAAATGAATCATGAATCATGAATTGAATCATGAATTATGAAATGAATCATGAATTGAATCATGAATTGAATCATGAATCATGAATTGAATTATGAATCATGAATTGAATCATGAATCATAGATTATGAATCTAATCATGAATCCTGAATTGAATCATGAATCATGAATCATGACTCGAATCATGAATCATGAATCGAATGATGAATCATGAATTGAATCATGAATCATGAATCGAATCATGAATCAGGAATTGAATCATGAATTATGAATCATGAATCATGAATTATAAATCATGAATCATGAATTGAATCTTGAATCTTGAATCATGAATTGAATCATGAATCATGAATCGAATTATGAATCAGGAATTGAATCATGAATCATGAATCATGAATCATGAATCGAATCATGAATCATGAATCATAAATTAAATCATTATACATGAACTGAATCATGAATTGAATCATGAATCATGAATCATGAAATGAATCATGAATCATGAATTCAATCATGAATCGAATCATGAATCGTGAATCGAATCATGAATCATGAATTGAATCATAAATCATGAATTGTATCATGAAATGAATCATGAATTGAATCATGAATCATGAATCGAATCATGAATCATGAATTGAAACATGAATCATGAATTGAATCATGAATCATGAATTGAATCATGAATCATAAATCATGAAATGAATCATGAATTAAATCATGAAATAAATCATGAATCATGAATTAAATCATGAATTATGAAATGAATCATTAATTGATTCATGAATTGAATGATGAATCATGAATTGAATCATGAATCATGATTCGTGAATTGAATCATGAATCATGAATCGTGAATTGAATCATGAATCATGAATTGAATCATGAATCATGAATTATGAATCTTTTCATGAATCATGAATCATGAATCGAATCATGAATCATGAATCGAATCATGAATTGAATCATGAATCATGAATTGAATCATGAATCATGAATTATAAATCATGAATCAAATCATGATTCATGAATCATGAATTGAATCATGAATCATGAATCGAATCATGAATAATGAATTAAATCATGAATTGAATCATGAATCATGAATCATGAAATGAATCATGAATCATGAATTCAATCATGAATCTTATCATGAATCGTGAATCGAATCATGAATCATGAATTAAATCATTAATCATGAATTGTATCATGAAATGAATCAAATCATGAATCATGAATCATGAATTGAATCATGAATCATGAATTGAATCATGAATTGAATCATGAATCATAAATCATGAAATGAATCATGAATTAAATCATGAAATAAATCATGAATCATGAATTGAATCATGAATTATGAAATGAATCATTAATTGATTCATGAATTGAATGATGAATCATGAATTGAATTATGAATCATGAATCGAATCATGAATCATGAATCGTGAATCGTGAATTGAATCATGAATCATGAATTGAATCATGAATCATGAATTATGAATCTTTTCATGAATCATGAATCATGAATTCATTCATGAATCATGAATCATGAATCGAATCATGAATCATGAATCGACTCATGAATTGAATCATGAATCATGAATTGAATCATGAATCATGAATTATAAATCATGAATCAAATCATGAATCATGAATCATGAATTGAATCATGAATCATGAATTGAAACATGATATGAATCATGAATCATGAATCATGAAATGAATCAAGAATTAAATCATGAAATGAATCATGAATCATGAAATGAATCATGAACTGAATCATGAATTGAGTCATGAATCATGCATTGAATTATGAATCATGAATTGAATCATGAATCATGAATCATGAAACGAATCATGAATCATGAATCGAATCATGAATCATGAATTAAATCATGAATTGAATCATGACTTATAAAAAGAATCATGAATTGAATCATTAATTTAATCATGAATCATGAATTGAATCATGAACCATGAATCATGAATCATGAATTGAATTATGAATCATGAATCGAATCATGAATCATGAATCATGAATTGAATCATGAATTGAATTATAAATCATGAATCATGAATTATGAACTGAATCATAAATCATGAATCATGAACTAAATCATGAAAATGAATCATGAATCATGAAATGAATCATGGATCGAATCATGAATCATGAATCGAATCATGAATCGAATCATGAATTATGAATTGAATCATGAATTGAATCATGAATCATGAAATGAATCATGAATTGTGAATCGAATCATGAATCATGAATCGAATCATGAATCATGAATTGAATCAAGAATCATGAAATGATTAATGAATTGAATCATGAATCGAATCATGAATTGAATCATGTATCATGAATTGAATCATGAAATGAATCATGAATTGAATCATGAATTGAATCATGAATCATGAATCGAATCATGAATCATGAATTGAATCATGAATCATGAATTGAATCATGAATCATGAATTATGAATCTAATCATGAATCATAAATTGAATCATGAATCATGAATTGAATCATGAATTGGATCATGAATCATGAATCGAATCATGAATTAAATCATGAATCATGAAATTAATCATGAATTGAATCATAAATTGAAGCATGAATCATGAATTGAATCATAAATTGAATCATGAATCATGAATTGAATCATGAACCATGAATCATGAATCATGAATTGAATCATGAATCGAATCATGAATCATTAATCATGAATCATGAATCGAATCTTGAATCATGAATCGAATCATGAATCATGAATTGAATCATGGATTGAATCAGGAATCATGTGTCGTGAATTAAATCATGAATCATGAATCATGAATCGAATCTTGAATCATCAATCGAATCATGAATCATGAATTGAATCATGAATTGAATCATGAATCATAAAAAAATCATGAATCATGAATTAAATCATGAATCTTGAATCGAATCATGAATCATGAATCGAATCATGATTCATGAATTGAATCATGAATCATTAATTGAATCATGATTAATGAACTGAATCATGAATTGAATCATGAATCATGAATCATGAATTGAATCATGAATCTTGAATCGAATCATGAATCATGAATCGAATCATGAATCATGAATCGAATCATGAATCATGAATTGAATCATGAATCATGAATTGAATCATTAAATGAATCATGAATTGAATCATGAATCATGAATTGAATCATGAATCATGAATCGAATCATGAATCATGAATTGAATCATGAATCATGAATCATGAATCATGAATCATGAATAAAATCATTAATCATGAATCGTGAATTGAATCATGAATCATGAACTGAATCATGAATTGAATCATGAATCATGAATCATGAAATGAATCTTGAATATTGAATCGAATCATGAATCATGAATCGAATCATGAATTGAATCATGAATCATGAATTGAATCATGAATCATGAATTATAAATCATGAATCATGAATTATAAATCATGAATCAAATCATGGTTCATGAATCATGAATTGAATCATGAATCATGAATTGAAACATGAATTGAATCATGAATTATGAATCATGAAATGAATCATGAATTAAATCATGAAATGAATCATGAATCATGAATTGAATCATGAATTATGAAATGAATCATGAATTGAATCATGAATTGAATCATGAATCATGAATTGAATTATGAATCATGAATTGAATCATGAATCATAGATTATGAATCTAATCATGAATCCTGAATTGAATCATGAATCATGAATCATGACTCGAATCATGAATCATGAATCGAATGATGAATCATGAATTGAATCATGAATTGAATCATGAATCATGAATCATGAAATGAATCATGAATCATGAATTCAATCATGAATCGAATCATGAATTGTGAATCGAATCATGAATCAGGAATTGAATCATGAATCATGAATCATGAATTATAAATCATGAATCATGAATTGAATCATGAATCATGAATAATGAATTGAATCATGAATTGAATCATGAATCATGAATCGAATTATGAATCAGGAATTGAATCATGAATCATGAATCATGAATCATGAATCATGAATCGAATCATGAATCATGAATCATAAATTGAATCATTAATCATGAACTGAATCATGATTTGAATCATGAATCATGAATCATGAATCATGAATCATGAAATGAATCATGAATTCAATCATGAATTGAATAATGAATCGTGAATCGAATCATGAATCATTAATTGAATCATGAATAATGAATTGTATCATAAAATGAATCATGAATTGAATCATGAATCATGAAATGAATCATGAATCATGAAATGAATCATGAATCATGAATTCAATCATGAATTGAATCATGAATCGTGAATAGAATCATGAATCATGAATTGAATCATGAATCATGAATTGTATCATGAAATGAATCATGAATTGAATCATGAATCATGAATCGAATCATGAATCAGGAATTGAATCATGAATCATGAATCATGAATCATGAATCATGAATTATAAATCATGAATCATGAATTGAATCATGAATCTTGAATCATGAATTGAATCATGAATCATGAATCAAATTATGAATCAGGAATTGAATCATGAATCATGAATTGAATCATGAATCATGAATTGTATCATGAAATGAATCATGAATTGAATCATGAATCGAATCATGAATCAGGAATTGAATCATGAATCATGAATCATGAATTATAAATCATGAATCATGAATTGAATCATGAATCTTGAATCATGAATTGAATCATGAATCATGAATCAAATTATGAATCAGGAATTGAATCATGAATCATGAATCATGAATCATAAATCGAATCATGAATCATGAATCATAAATTGAATCATTAATCATGAACTGAATCATGAATTGAATCATGAATCATGAATCATGAAATGTATCATGAATCATGAATTCAATCATGAATCGAATCATGAATCGTGAATCGAATCATGAATCATGAATTGAATCATAAATCATGAATTGTATCATGAAATGAATCATGAATTGAATCATGAATCATGAATCGAATCATGAATCATGAATTGAAACATGAATCATGAATCAAATCATGAATCATGAATCATGAATTGAATCATGAATTGAATCATGAATCATAAATCATGAAATGAATCATGAATTAAATCATGAAATAAATCATGAATCATGAATTGAATCATGAATTATGAAATGAATCATTAATTGATTCATGAATTGAATGATGAATCATGAATTGAATTATGAATCATGAATCGAATCATGAATCATGATTTGTGAATTGAATCATGAATCATGAATCGTGAATTGAATCATGAATCATGAATTGAATCATGAATCATGAATTATGAATCTTTTCATGAATCATGAATCATGAATCGAATCATGAATCATGAATCGAATCATGAATCATGAATCGAATCATGAATCATGAATCGAATCATGAATTGAATCATGAATCATGAATTGAATCATGAATCATGAATTATAAATCATGAATCAAATCATGGTTCATGAATCATGAATTGAATCATGAATCATGAATTGAAACATGAATTGAATCATGAATCATGAATCATGAAATGAATCATGAATTAAATTATGAAATGAATCATGAATCATGAATTGAATCATGAATTATGAAATGAATCATGAATTGAATCATGAATTGAGTCATGAATCATGAATTGAATTATGAATCATGAATTGAATCATGAATCATAGATTATGAATCTAATCATGAATCCTGAATTGAATCATGAATCATGAATCATGACTCGAATCATGAATCATGAATCGAATCATGAATCATGAATTAAATCATGAATTGAATCATGAATCATGAATCATGAAATGAATCATGAATCATGAATTCAATCATGAATCGAATCATGAATCGTGAATCGAATCATGAATCATGAATCGAATCATGAATTGAATCATGAATCATGAATTGAATCATGAATCATGAATTATAAATCATGAATCAAATCATGAATCATGAATCATGAATTGAATCATGAATCATGAATTGAAACATGATATGAATCATGAATCATGAAATGAATCATTAATTAAATCATGAAATGAATCATGAATAATGAATTATGAAATGAATCATGAATTGAATCATGAATTGAATCATGAATTGAGTCATGAATCATGAATTGAATTATGAATCATGAATTGAATCATGAATCATAGATTATGAATCTAATCATGAATCATGAATTGAATCATGAATCATGAATCATGACTCGAATCATGAATCGAATCATGAATCATGAATTAAATCATGAATTGAATCATGAATCATGAATCATGACTCGAATCATGAATCGAATCATGAATCATGAATTAAATCATGAATTGAATCATGACTCATAAAAAGAATCATGAATTGAATCATTAATTTAATCATGAATCATGAATTGAATCATGAACCATGAATCACGAATCATGAATTGAATTATGAATCATGAATCGAATCATGAATCATGAATCATGAATTGAATCATGAATTGAATTATAAATCATGAATCATGAATTATGAATTGAATCATAAATCATGAATCATGAACTAAATCATGAATTGAATCATGAATCATGAAATGAATCATGGATCGAATCATGAATCATGAATCGAATCATGAATCGAATCATGAATTATGAATTGAATCATGAATTGAATCATGAATCATGAATCATGAAATGAATCATGAATTGTGAATCGAATCATGAATCATGAATCGAATCAAGAATCATGAATTGAATCAAGAATCATGAAATGATTAATGAATTGAATCATGAATCGAATCATGAATTGAATCATGTATCATGAATTGAATCATAAATCATGAATTATCAATCTAATCATGAATCATGAATCATGAATCTTGAATTGAATCATGAAATGAATCATGAATTGAATCATGAATTGAATCATGAATCATGAATCATGAATCATGAATTGAATCATGAATCATGAATTGAATCATGAATCATGAATTATGAATCTAATCATGAATCATAAATTGAATCATGAATCATGAATTGAATCATGAATTGAATCATGAATCATGAATCGAATCATGAATTAAATCATGAATCATGAAATTAATCATGAATTGAATCATAAATTGAAGCATGAATCATTAAATGAATCATAAATTGAATCATGAATCATGAATTGAATTATGAAATGAATCATTAATTAAATCATGAATCATGAATTGAATCATAAACCATGAATCATGAATTGAATCATGAATCGAATCATGAATCATTAATCATGAATCATGAATCGAATCTTGAATCATGAATCGAATCATGAATCATGAATTGAATCATGGATTGAATCACGAATCATGAATCGTGAATTAAATCATGAATCATGAATCATGAATCGAATCATGAATAATGAATCATGAATCATGAATCGAATCTTGAATCATGAATCGAATCATGAATCATGAATTGAATCATGAATTATGAAATGAATCATGAATTGAATCATGAATTGAGTCATGAATCATGAATTGAATTATGAATCATGAATTGAATCATGAATCATAGATTATGAATCTAATCATGAATCCTGAATTGAATCATGAATCATGAATCATGACTCGAATCATGAATTGAATTATGAATCATGAATTGAATCATGAATCATAGATTATGAATCTAATCATGAATCCTGAATTGAATCATGAATCATGAATCATGACTCGAATCATGAATCATGAATCGAATCATGAATCATGAATTAAATCATGAATTGAATCATGAATCATGAATCATGAAATGAATCATGAATCATGAATTCAATCATGAATCGAATCATGAATCGTGAATCGAATCATGAATCATGAATCGAATCATGAATTGAATCATGAATCATGAATTGAATCATGAATCATGAATTATAAATCATGAATCAAATCATGAATCATGAATCATGAATTGAATCATGAATCATGAATTGAAACATGATATGAATCATGAATCATGAATCATGAAATGAATCATTAATTAAATCATGAAATGAATCATGAATAATGAATTATGAAATGAATCATGAATTGAATCATGAATTGAATCATGAATTGAGTCATGAATCATGAATTGAATTATGAATCATGAATTGAATCATGAATCATAGATTATGAATCTAATCATGAATCATGAATTGAATCATGAATCATGAATCATGACTCGAATCATGAATCGAATCATGAATCATGAATTAAATCATGAATTGAATCATGAATCATGAATCATGACTCGAATCATGAATCGAATCATGAATCATGAATTAAATCATGAATTGAATCATGACTCATAAAAAGAATCATGAATTGAATCATTAATTTAATCATGAATCATGAATTGAATCATGAACCATGAATCACGAATCATGAATTGAATTATGAATCATGAATCGAATCATGAATCATGAATCATGAATTGAATCATGAATTGAATTATAAATCATGAATCATGAATTATGAATTGAATCATAAATCATGAATCATGAACTAAATCATGAATTGAATCATGAATCATGAAATGAATCATGGATCGAATCATGAATCATGAATCGAATCATGAATCGAATCATGAATTATGAATTGAATCATGAATTGAATCATGAATCATGAATCATGAAATGAATCATGAATTGTGAATCGAATCATGAATCATGAATCGAATCAAGAATCATGAATTGAATCAAGAATCATGAAATGATTAATGAATTGAATCATGAATCGAATCATGAATTGAATCATGTATCATGAATTGAATCATAAATCATGAATTATCAATCTAATCATGAATCATGAATCATGAATCTTGAATTGAATCATGAAATGAATCATGAATTGAATCATGAATTGAATCATGAATCATGAATCATGAATCATGAATTGAATCATGAATCATGAATTGAATCATGAATCATGAATTATGAATCTAATCATGAATCATAAATTGAATCATGAATCATGAATTGAATCATGAATTGAATCATGAATCATGAATCGAATCATGAATTAAATCATGAATCATGAAATGAATCATGAATTGAATCATAAATTGAAGCATGAATCATGAATTGAATCATAAATTGAATCATGAATCATGAATTGAATTATGAAATGAATCATTAATTAAATCATGAATCATGAATTGAATCATGAACCATGAATCATGAATTGAATCATGAATCGAATCATGAATCATTAATCATGAATCATGAATCGAATCTTGAATCATGAATCGAATCATGAATCATGAATTGAATCATGGATTGAATCACGAATCATGAATCGTGAATTAAATCATGAATCATGAATCATGAATCGAATCATGAATAATGAATCATGAATCATGCATCGAATCTTGAATCATGAATCGAATCATGAATCATGAATTGAATCATGAATTGAATCATGAATCATAAAAAAATCATGAATCATGAATTAAATCATGAATCTTGAATCGAATCATGAATCATGAATCGAATCATGAATCATGAATTGAATCATGAATCATTAATTGAATCATGGTTAATGAACTGAATCATGAATTGAATCATGAATCTTGAATCGAATCATGAATCATGAATCGAATCATGAATCATGAATTGAATCATAAATCATGAATTGAATCATTAAATGAATCATGAATTGAATCATGAATCATGAATCGAATCATGAATCATGAATCGAATCATGAATCATGAATTGAATCATGAATCATGAATCGAATCATGAATCATGAATTGAATCATGAATCATGAATCATGAATCATGAATAAAATCATGAATCATGAATCGTGAATTGAATCATGAATCATGAACTGAATCATGAATTGAATCATGAATCATGAATCATGAAATGAATCTTGAATCATGAATCGAATCATGAATCATGAATCGAATCATGAAATAAATCATGAATTGAATCATGAATTGAATCATTAATTTAATCATGAATCATGAATTGAATCATGAACCATGAATCACGAATCATGAATTGAATTATGAATCATGAATCGAATCATGAATCATGAATCATGAATTGAATCATGAATTGAATTATAAATCATGAATCATGAATTATAATTTGAATCATAAATCATGAATCATGAACTAAATCATGAATTGAATCATGAATCATGAAATGAATCATGGATCGAATCATGAATCATGAATCGAATCATGAATCGAATCATGAATTATGAATTGAATCATGAATTGAATCATGAATCATGAATCATGAAATGAATCATGAATTGTGAATCGAATCATGAATCATGAATCGAATCAAGAATCATGAATTGAATCAAGAATCATGAAATGATTAATGAATTGAATCATGAATCGAATCATGAATTGAATCATGTATCATGAATTGAATCATAAATCATGAATTATGAATCTAATCATGAATCATGAATCATGAATCTTGAATTGAATCATGAAATGAATCATGAATTGAATCATGAATTGAATCATGAATCATGAATCATGAATCATGAATTGAATCATGAATCATGAATTGAATCATGAATCATGAATTATGAATCTAATCATGAATCATAAATTGAATCATGAATCATGAATTGAATCATGAATTGAATCATGAATCATGAATCGAATCATGAATTAAATCATGAATCATGAAATTAATCATGAATTGAATCATAAATTGAAGCATGAATCATGAATTGAATCATAAATTGAATCATGAATCATGAATTGAATTATGAAATGAATCATTAATTAAATCATGAATCATGAATTGAATCATGAACCATGAATCATGAATTGAATCATGAATCGAATCATGAATCATTAATCATGAATCATGAATCGAATCTTGAATCATGAATCGAATCATGAATCATGAATTGAATCATGGATTGAATCACGTATCATGAATCGTGAATTAAATCATGAATCATGAATCATGAATCGAATCATGAATAATGAATCATGAATCATGAATCGAATCTTGAATCATGAATCGAATCATGAATCATGAATTGAATCATGAATTGAATCATGAATCATAAAAAAATCATGAATCATGAATTAAATCATGAATCTTGAATCGAATCATGAATCATGAATCGAATCATGAATCATGAATTGAATCATGAATCATTAATTGAATCATGGTTAATGAACTGAATCATGAATTGAATCATGAATCTTGAATCGAATCATGAATCATGAATCGAATCATGAATCATGAATTGAATCATGAATCATGAATTGAATCATTAAATGAATCATGAATTGAATCATGAATCATGAATCGAATCATGAATCATGAATCGAATCATGAATCATGAATTGAATCATGAATCATGAATCGAATCATGAATCATGAATTGAATCATGAATCATGAATCATGAATAAAATCATGAATCATGAATCGTGAATTGAATCATGAATCATGAACTGAATCATGAATTGAATCATGAATCATGAATCATGAAATGAATCTTGAATCATGAATCGAATCATGAATCATGAATCGAATCATGAAATAAATCATGAATTGAATCATGAATCATGAATCGAATGCATGAATCATGAATTGAATCATTAATCATGAATCGAATCATGAATCATGAATCGAATCATGAATCGAATCATGAATCATGAATTGAATCATGAATCATGAATCATGAAATGAATCTTGAATCATGAATCGAATCATGAATCATGAATCGAATCATGAAATAAATCATGAATTGAATCATGAATCATGAATCGAATGCATGAATCATGAATTGAATCATGAATTATGAAATGAATTATTAATTGATTCATAAATTGAATGATGAATCATGAATTGAATTATGAATCATGAATCGAATCATGAATCATGAATCGTGAAATGAATAATGAATCGTGAATTGAATCATGAATCATGAATTGAATCATGAATCATGAATTATGAATCTTTTCATGAATCATGAATCATGAATTCATTCATGAATCATGAATCATGAATCATGAATCGAATCATGAATCATGAATCGAATCATGAATTCATTCATGAATCATGAATCATGAATCATGAATCGAATCATGAATCATGAATCGAATCATGAATTGAATCATGAATCGAATCATGAATTGAATCATGAATCATGAATTAAATCATGAATCATGAATTATAAATCATGAATCAAATCATGAATCATGAATCATGAATTGAATCATGAATCATGAATTGAAACATGAATTGAATCATGAATCATGAATCATGAAATGAATCATGAATTAAATCATGAAATGAATCATGAATCATGAATTGAATCATGAATTATGAAATGAATCATGAATTGAATCATGAATTGAGTCATGAATCATGAATTGAATTATGAATCATGAATTGAATCATGAATCATAGATTATGAATCTAATCATGAATCATGAATTAAATCATGAATCATGAATCATGACTCGAATCATGAATCATGAATCGAATCATGAATCATGAATTGAATCATGAATTGAATCATGAATCATAAAAAGAATCATGAATTGAATCATTAATTTAATCATGAATCATGAATTGAATCATGAATTGAATCATGAATCATAAAAAGAATCATGAATTGAATCATTAATTTAATCATGAATCATGAATTGAATCATGAACCATGAATCACGAATCATGAATTGAATTATGAATCATGAATTGAATCATGAATTGAATTATAAATCATGAATCATGAATTATGAATTGAATCATAAATCATGAATCATGAACTAAATCATGAATTGAATCATGAATCATGAAATGAATCATGGATCGAATCATGAATCATGAATCGAATCATGAATCGAATCATGAATCATGAATTGAATCATGAATTGAATCATGAATCATGAATCATGAATCATGAATCATGAAATGAATCATGAATTGTGAATCGAATCATGAATCATGAATCGAATCATGAATCATAATTCGAATCATGAATCATGAATTGAATCAAGAATCATGAAATGATTAATGAATTAAATCATGAATCGAATCATGAATTGAATCATGATTCATGAATTGAATCATGAATCATGAATTATGAATCTAATCATGAATCATGAATCATGAATCATGAATTAAATCATGAAATGAATCATGAATTGAAACATGAATTGAATCATGAATCATGAATCGATTCATGAATCATGAATTGAATCATGAATCATGAATTGAATCATGAATCATGAATTATGAATCTAATCATGAATCATGAATTGAATCATGAATCATGAATCATGAATCATGAATTGAATCATGAATCATGAATCGAATCATGAATCATGAATTGAATCATGAATTGAATCATAAATCATAAAAAAATCATGAATCATGAATTAAATCATGAATCTTGAATCGAATCATGAATCATGAATCGAATCATGAATCATGAATTAAATCATGAATCATTAATTGAATCATGATTAATGAACTCAATCATGAATTGAATCATGAATCTTGAATCGAATCATGAATCATGAATCGAATCATGAATCATGAATCGAATCATGAATCATGAATTGAATCATGAATCATGAATTGAATCATTAAATGAATCATGAATTGAATAATGAATCATGAATCGAATCATGAATCATGAATCGAATCATGAATCATGAATTGAATCATGAATCATGAATCAAATCATGAATCATGAATTGAATCATGAATCATGAATCATGAATCATGAATAAAATCATGAATCATGAATCGTGAATTGAATCATGAATCATGAACTGAATCATGAATTGAATCATGAATCATGAATCATGAAATGTATCTTGAATCATGAATCGAATCATGAATCATGAATCGAATCATGAAATAAATCATGAATTGAATCATGAATCATGAATCGAACGCATGAATCATGAATTGAATCATTAATCATGAATTGTATCATGAAATGAATCATGAATTGAATCATGAATCATGAATCGAATCATGAATCATGAATTGAAACATGAATCATGAATCAAATCATGAATCATGAATCATGAATTGAATCATGAATCATGAATTGAATCATGAATTGAATCATGAATCATAAATCATGAAATGAATCATGAATTAAATCATGAAATAAATCATGAATCATGAATTGAATCATGAATTATGAAATGAATTATTAATTGATTCATAAATTGAATGATGAATCATGAATTCATTCATGAATCATGAATCATGAATCATGAATCGAATCATGAATCATGAATCGAATCATGAATTCATTCATGAATCATGAATCATGAATCATGAATCGAATCATGAATCATGAATCGAATCATGAATTGAATCATGAATCGAATCATGAATTGAATCATGAATCATGAATTAAATCATGAATCATGAATTATAAATCATGAATCAAATCATGAATCATGAATCATGAATTGAATCATGAATCATGAATTGAAACATGAATTGAATCATGAATCATGAATCATGAAATGAATCATGAATTAAATCATGAAATGAATCATGAATCATGAATTGAATCATGAATTATGAAATGAATCATGAATTGAATCATGAATTGAGTCATGAATCATGAATTGAATTATGAATCATGAATTGAATCATGAATCATAGATTATGAATCTAATCATGAATCATGAATTAAATCATGAATCATGAATCATGACTCGAATCATGAATCATGAATCGAATCATGAATCATGAATTGAATCATGAATTGAATCATGAATCATAAAAAGAATCATGAATTGAATCATTAATTTAATCATGAATCATGAATTGAATCATGAATTGAATCATGAATCATAAAAAGAATCATGAATTGAATCATTATTTAATCATGAATCATGAATTGAATCATGAACCATGAATCACGAATCATGAATTGAATTATGAATCATGAATTGAATCATGAATTGAATTATAAATCATGAATCATGAATTATGAATTGAATCATAAATCATGAATCATGAACTAAATCATGAATTGAATCATGAATCATGAAATGAATCATGGATCGAATCATGAATCATGAATCGAATCATGAATCGAATCATGAATCATGAATTGAATCATGAAATGAATCATGAATCATGAATCATGAATCATGAATCATGAAATGAATCATGAATTGTGAATCGAATCATGAATCATGAATCGAATCATGAATCATAATTCGAATCATGAATCATGAATTGAATCAAGAATCATGAAATGATTAATGAATTAAATCATGAATCGAATCATGAATTGAATCATGATTCATGAATTGAATCATGAATCATGAATTATGAATCTAATCATGAATCATGAATCATGAATCATGAATTAAATCATGAAATGAATCATGAATTGAAACATGAATTGAATCATGAATCGATTCATGAATCATGAATTGAATCATGAATCATGAATTGAATCATGAATTATGAATTATGAATCTAATCATGAATCATGAATTGAATCATGAATCATGAATCATGAATCATGAATTGAATCATGAATCATGAATCGAATCATGAATCATGAATTGAATCATGAATTGAATCATAAATCATAAAAAAATCATGAATCATGAATTAAATCATGAATCTTGAATCGAATCATGAATCATGAATCGAATCATGAATCATGAATTGAATCATGAATCATTAATTAAATCATGATTAATGAACTCAATCATGAATTGAATCATGAATCTTGAATCGAATCATGAATCATGAATCGAATCATGAATCATGAATCGAATCATGAATCATGAATTGAATCATGAATCATGAATTGAATCATTAAATGAATCATGAATTGAATAATGAATCATGAATCGAATCATGAATCATGAATCGAATCATGAATCATGAATTGAATCATGAATCATGAATCGAATCATGAATCATGAATTGAATCATGAATCATGAATCATGAATCATGAATAAAATCATGAATCATGAATCGTGAATTCAATCATGAATCATGAACTGAATCATGATTGAATCATGAATCATGAATCATGAAATGTATCTTGAATCATGAATCGAATCATGAATCATGAATCGAATCATGAAATAAATCATGAATTGAATCATGAATCATGAATCGAACGCATGAATCATGAATTGAATCATTAATCATGAATTGTATCATGAAATGAATCATGAATTGAATCATGAATCATGAATCGAATCATGAATCATGAATTGAAACATGAATCATGAATCAAATCATGAATCATGAATCATGAATTGAATCATGAATCATGAATTGAATCATGAATTGAATCATGAATCATAAATCATGAAATGAATCATGAATTAAATCATGAAATAAATCATGAATCATGAATTGAATCATGAATTATGAAATGAATTATTAATTGATTCATAAATTGAATGATGAATCATGAATTGAATTATGAATCATGAATCGAATCATGAATCATGAATCGTGAAATGAATCATGAATCGTTAATTGAATCATAAATCATGAATTGAATCATGAATCATGAATTATGAATCTTTTCATGAATCATGAATCATGAATTCATTCATGAATCATGAATCGAATCATGAATCATGAATCGAATCATGAATTGAATCATGAATCATGAATTAAATCATGAATCATGAATTATAAATCATGAATCAAATCATGAATCATGAATCATGAATTGAATCATGAATCATGAATTGAAACATGAATTGAATCATGAATCATGAATCATGAAATGAATCATGAATTGAATCATGAATTGAGTCATGAATCATGAATTGAATTATGAATCATGAATTGAATCATGAATCATAGATTATGAATCTAATCATGAATCATGAATTGAATCATGAATCATGAATCATGACTCGAATCATGAATCATGAATCGAATCATGAATCATGAATTGAATCATGAATTGAATCATGAATCATAAAAAGAATCATGAATTGAATCATTAATTTAATCATGAATCATGAATTGAATCATGAATTGAATCATGAATCATAAAAAGAATCATGAATTGAATCATTAATTTAATCATGAATCATGAATTGAATCATGAACCATGAATCACGAATCATGAATTGAATTATGAATCATGAATCGAATCATGAATCATGAATTGAATCATGAATTGAATTATAAATCATGAATCATGAATTATGAATTGAATCATAAATCATGAATCATGAACTAAATCATGAATTGAATCATGAATCATGAAATGAATCATGGATCGAATCATGAATCATGAATCGAATCATGAATCGAATCATGAATCATGAATTGAATCATGAATTGAATCATGAATCATGAATCATGAATCATGAATCATGAAATGAATCATGAATTGTGAATCGAATCATGAATCATGAATCGAATCATGAATCATAATTCGAATCATGAATCATGAATTTAATCAAGAATCATGAAATGATTAATGAATTGAATCATGAATCGAATCATGAATTGAATCATGAATCATGAATTGAATCATGAATCATGAATTATGAATCTAATCATGAATCATGAATCATGAATTGAATCATGAAATGAATCATGAATTGAATCATGAATTGAATCATGAATCATAAATCGAATCATGAATCATGAATTGAATCATGAATCATGAATTGAATCATGAATCATGAATTATGAATCTAATCATGAATCATGAATTGAATCATAAATCATGAATCATGAATCATGAATTGAATCATGAATCATAAATTGAATCATGAATCATGAATTGAATCATGAATTGAATAATGAATCATGAATCGAATCATGAATTAAATCAGGAATCATGAAATTAATCATGAATTGAATCATAAATTGAATCAAGAATCATGAATTGAATCATAAATTGAATCATGAATCATGAATTGAATCATGAACCATGAATCATGAATCATGAATTGAATCATGAATCATGAATCGAATCATGAATCATTAATCATGAATCATGAATCGAATCTTGAATCATGAATCGAATCATGAATCGAATCTTGAATCATGAATCAAATCATGAATCATGAATCATGAATTGAATCATGAATCATAAATTGAATCATGAATTATGAATTGAATCATGAATTGAATCATGAATCATGAATCGAATCATGAATTAAATCATGAATCATGAAATTAATCATGAATTGAATCATAAATTGAATCATGAATCATGAATTGAATCATATATTGAATCATGAATCATGAATTGAATCATGAAATGAATCATTAATTAAATCATGAATCATGAATTGAATCATGAACCATGAATCATGAATCATGAATTGAATCATGAATCATGAATTGAATCATGAATCATGAATCGAATCATGAATCATTAATCATGAATCATGAGTCGAATCTTGAATCATGAATTGAATCATGAATCGTGAATTAAATCATGAATCATGAATCATGAATCGAATCATGAATCATGAATCATGAATTATGAATCGAATCTTGAATCATGAATCGAAACATGAATAATGAATTGAATCATGAATTGAATCATGAATCGTAAAAAAATCATGAATCATGAATTGAATCATGAATCATTAATTGAATCATGATTAATGAACTGAATAATGAATTGAATCATGAATCATGAATCATGAATTGAATCATGAATCATGAATCGAATCATGAATCATGAATCGAATCATGAATCATGAATCGAATCATGAATCATGAATTGAATCATGAATCATGAATTGAATCATTAAATGAATCATGAATTGAATCATGAATCATGAATTGAATCATGAATCATGAATCGAATCATGAATCATGAATTGAATCATGAATCATGAATCATGAATCATGAATCATAAATCATAAATAAAATCATGAATCATGAATCGTTAATTGAATCATGAATCATGAACTGAATCATGAATTGAATCATGAATCATGAATCATGAAATGAATCTTGAATCATGAATCGAATCATGAATCATGAATCGAATCATGAAATAAATCATGAATTGAATCATGAATCATGAATCGAACGCATGAATCATGAATTGAATCATGAATCATGAATCATGAATTGAATCATGAATCATGAATCATGAATTGAATCATGAATAATGAATCGAATCATAAATCATGAATTAAATCATGAATCCCTAATCGAATCATGAATCATGAATCGAATCATGAATCATGAATCTTGAATTGAATCATGAATCATGAATTCAATCATGAATTCAATCATGAATCATGAATCAAATCATGATTCATGAATAGCATCATGAATCATGAATCGAATCATGAATTGTGAATTGAATCATGAATCATGAATCGAATCATGAATCATGAATCGTGAATTGAATCATGAATCATGAACTGAATCATGAATTGAATCATGAATCATGAATCGAACGCATGAATCATGAATTGAATCATGAATCATGAATCATGAATCATGAATTGAATCATGAATCATGAATCATGAATTGAATCATGAATAATGAATCGAATCATGAATCATGAATTAAATCATGAATCCCTAATCGACTCATGAATCATGAATCGAATCATGAATCATGAATTGAATCATGAATCATGAATCATAAAATATTCATGAATTTAATAATAAAATGAATTATGAATCATTAATTGAATCATGAATCATGAGTCATGAATCTTAATTTAAATCATGAATTGAATCATGAATTAAATCATGAATCATGAATCATGAATCATGAATCGAATCATGAATCATGAATCATGAATTGAATCATGAATCATGAATCATGAATCGAATCATGAATTATGAATCATTAATTAATTCATGAATCCTGAATCATGAATCTTAATTTGAATCATAAATCATGAATTATGAATTGAATCATGAATCATGAACTGAATCATGAATTGAATCATGAATCATGAATCATGAATTGAATCATGAATCATGAATCGAATCATGAATCGTGAATTGAATCATGAATCATGAATCGAATCATGAATCATGAATCGTGAATTGAATCATGAATCATGAACTGAATCATGAATTGAATCATGAATCATGAATCGAACGCATGAATCATGAATTGAATCATGAATCATGAATCATGAATCATGAATTGAATCATGAATCATGAATCATGAATTGAATCATGAATAATGAATCGAATCATGAATCATGAATCGAATCATGAATCATAATTGAATCATGAATCATGAATCATAAAATAATCATGAATTTAATCATAAAATGAATTATGAATCATTAATTGAATCATGAATCATGAATCATGAATCTTAATTTAAATCATGAATTGAATCATGAATTAAATCATGATTCATGAATCATGAATCATGAATCGAATCATGAATCATGAATCATGAATCGAATCATGAATCATGAATCGAATCATGAATTATGAATCATTAATTGAATCATGAATCCTGAATCATGAATCTTAATTTGAATCATAAATCATGAATTATGAATTGAATCATGAATCATGAACTGAATCATGAATTGAATCATGAATCATGAATCATGAATTGAATCATGAATCATGAATCAAATAATGAATCATGAATCGAATCATGAATCATGAATTGAATCATGAATCATGAATTGAATCATGAAATGAATCATTAATTAAATCATGAATCATGAATCGAATCATGAATCATGAATTGAATCATGAATCATGAATCACGAATCATGAATCATGAATCACGAATCATGAATCAAATAATAAATCATGAATCATGAATTGAATCATGAATCATGAATTGAATCATGAATTGAATCATGAATCATGAATCATGAAATGAATCATGAATTAAATCATGAAATAAATCATGAATCATGAATTGAATCATAAATCATGAATCATGAATTGAATCATGAATCATGAACTAAATCATGAATTGAAGCATGAATCATGAATCATGAATCGAATCATGAATCATGAATCGTGAATTGAATCATGAATCATGAATCGAACGCATGAATCATGAATTGAATCATGAATCATGAATCATGAATCATGAATTGAATCATGAATCATGAATCATGAATTGAATCATGAATAATGAATCGAATCATGAATCATGAATTAAATCATGAATCCCTAATCAACTCATGAATCATGAATCGAATCATGAATCATGAATTGAATCATGTATCATGAATCATAAAATAATCATGAATTTAATCATAAAATGAATTATGAATCATTAATTGAATCATGAATCATGAATCATGAATCTTAATTTGAATCATGAATTGATTCATGAATTAAATCATGAATCATGAATCATGAATCATGAATCGAATCATGAATCATGAATCATGAATCATGAAGTGAATCATGAATCATGAATCGAATCATGAATCATGAATTGAATCATGAATCATGAATCACGAATCATGAATCATGAATCACGAATCATGAATCAAATAATAAATCATGAATCATGAATTGAATCATGAATCATGAATTGAATCATGAATTGAATCATGAATCATGAATCATGAAATGAATCATGAATTAAATCATGAAATGAATCATGAATCATGAATTGAATCATAAATCATTAATCATGAATTGAATCATGA
>NW_027447068.1:0-38469 GCF_038048845.1 Mixophyes fleayi | reverse complement strand
GACACAGGTGAGGTGCTATCCTATATCTGGAGGTGGGGAAGGCAAATTAGTATCTATTGTTTTCCACAGGTCTAGTTCAGACATTTTATCTGCAACCCACCAGGGGAGCTTCTGTGGAAGCACAGTTTATCTCCACTCCCCCCCCCCCCCCCCCCAACCTCCTGACCCAGCACCCACCAATGTTTAAGAGGGAGAGAGACAGGGGTTTGCCCAGAGAGAGGAAAGCACTATGGAAATTTGACCCTGGTGTGACGAAGTGAGTGTGATAACCCTGTGAGCATGTTTCATTTCTCACATAATGTGGATTATAGTACTTTTTATAACCCATGCTGTTTGTTCCCCAGCTCACCAGACTACAACTGCATTGTCCAATAACATGTGGCTAAGGGGACATTGTAGTTCAGTGTACATATGTATATTGTTTATTGTATATTGATAACTTGAAGTAAGGTTGCTATTCATTGTCTTTAAAGTGAAGCCAGGGGGATTATGGGTAGGGATCAGGTTGCCATGTGCCTGAGTAGAAAAACGAATTAGTGTCCATTGTTCTCACCAGGCTAGTCCAGAGAGAGGCTATCTAATAGGGGAGGTTCTCTGGAAGGACAGCTTATCTTCACTCCCCTGTCCAACCCGCCCTAGTCCAGCACTGACCAATGGTTAAGTAGAATAGACCCAGGGGTTTGCCCAGGGAGGGGAAAGACTGTGAAAATTAGACCTGTGATATAAGGAACAACTCCAGGGAGGGAAGGGGTTCAGTGTGGGATTTCATTCATGAAGGTGCATCTAGTTTTTGGATTGTCGTTTTCAAACTATTCTCTATATATGCAGCTGATAGAAATCCATGGGTCGTGAAGTCTGGACAGCAGGTGACTATATCTCTTTAAGTTATTGGGGTAAGGGACAGATAATGTGGTAAATCTGCCTGGCATTTGTTTACTGTGTATATATAATATTCTAGTGTTGTTTGGATGACAATAAATATACTGTTGTATGTTTATAACTGCATTTTGCCTGAGTGACCATACGAATCCTAGAAGGTACTGGGTAGCACTGGGCCAGATAAACCCGGTATCTTCACACCTTGATATAAGGAGCCACTCCAGGAGGGGAGGATTGTCCTTTCTGAGGGATTGATGGCTGGAAGGTAGGGTTCAGAGTGTCTGGTTGTGAGTTGCCATCCTCTACCAGTGGACTGCATCTGCAGATCCATGGGTCTTTAAGTCAGGACAGCCAGGTGACTGTAACTCCTTAAGCTAGCGGGGTAAGGGACTAATGATGTGGTGAACCTGCCTGGCATTTATTTATTGTTTTATATATAATCTAGTGTTGTTTTTATTACAATAAATGTACTGTTGTACTTGTCTAACTGCATTGCCTAAGTGACTATTGTAAACCTTAGAAGGTACTGGGTAGGCTTCCCTGGCATAGTAAAGCACACCTTGGTGGCCAGCCAGCGTGAAGTGGGTAGAATTGAGCCAGAAATCCCCGTATCTTCACAACCACCTATTTTGTTATGTGGATAGTGCAGTATAATGATAATGATACGTATTCTGACAGGATGGACTGCCTACGCCACCCTGTCTGTTGTTGCTGGGAACCTTCTGCGCTTACTTTGCCACTGTTCCCTTTTGTTATCCAAAAAGCGCCCTCTTGCGACAGTAGGAGGGGCTTACATGAGCTGCCACCACTGGACTCCTTACTGGCATCCAGTACCGGGTTTCTTCTGGGTAAATGACACTGCTAGCATATCTGGTTGCTGGTGTACCTGGGCTGCTACTCCTGACCTCTTACTGACCTCTTACTGTTGCTGTGAATGGATCCCCCCTGGCCTATCACACTGACCAGGGCTGCTGGGTAGCAGACAGAGCGGTGGTACTGGAAAAGCTTGGGTCCAAACCTTAGACACAGCCGGAGAACGTATTAAATTTAGGGTCTAATCTGTAGATCACAGGAATACAGCAATATTGAAGATGTTTCCAAGCAGGTCTTTGAAGCAAGATGTTTATTTGCTCTCACTGGTTAAAGATCCCAGTGATCAGGTCAGTTGATATCAGAAGAACACTTACATGCTTACACAGCTCATCTTTGATACAGTTCAGATATAGTCTATTTTTAGAATCAGGAAGTACCCTGCTTCCCAAAACATAGATTTACCTGCATTTCAAGGCTAACAAAGTTTACACTTATCTATGAAATTCTAGAAATGCTGTGATGTCCTACACCTGGTTTTCAGATGCAGAGAATCAAGGAGCCAGTCTTAATTAAAAGTTCCTGCCTTCAATGTTGAACCTTCACACATCAAAAGATCTAATTAATATGTGGCCTTTCATCAGACCGTTCATACATATTCACACAGTACAACAATAAAGCAAGCTAGTTTCCCACGTCACAATACACAAGAGGCTTTGTAAAAAAGGTTCATTGTATCAGATACATACATCAGAAATAGGCATATCCTATAGCAAGGTTAAACAAGAGACAAATTTCTTCCCCTGGTCTCAGAAATAACGATTTCCTATCTCATAATATACACAATAATATCAAAAATAAGTGCACTGCGCTTTTTGCTTTAAATAAATTTTTACCAAGTTATTCAATAGTGATCCAGTCACATTTATATGTTCAAAAATTTGTTATCCACGTCATGCAGCTAGGGATGTTTTAAAACGGTTTAAAAAGCAAGGACTGGGTTGCATGTGGCAAAGATAGGGTCTAAGTTCAATAAGGGAAGGAGCAGGGTCTTCCAACAGCACAGAGTAGGCTTCTGTCACATTGATGCAAGAAAATGGTGGTGTCAAATGCATCTCTGTATCAAACAAAGTGCTTATTGTACATCTAACTTGCTGGTATAAGGAATGTTATGTGGCAGACCTTTATTATATAATTACAAGAAACATGATGATTAATTTGCTTTGCATTGCAATTTTAGTTTTAGTTTTTCATTATTCTGGAAATCTTGTGCAAGTGACATTTGGTTTTTATAAAGCTCATGTACACAATATTATGGCTGGGTCTGCTGATGTGAGCATACAGGGTGTGTCTGCTCTGTATAAACATTACTGATTTGAAGTGAACTTCTCACCTTTAAAACATCTTGAACTGGTTTGAATGATTGTTGAAAATCACCTTTTCCCAAGTGACAATAGTCTATGTCGGCAAACAAAGCTTAAACTACCATAAAATAGAAAACGAGTAAATGGGATGGAAAATTTAATTTGGTGTGATATTTAGGGGCGAATTGAACAACAATAAGTAGATTTTTGACATTCATTTTCATTCCTTATTGCAGTGATAAGAAATGAAAGATCGTAATCATTTATTAAAACTGTTCTGCTGCAACAACAATCACGATAAATGGTTGTCCCAGCAAACACTACAATTTACCTATCTCCTAACTCTTTATGGTCACTCACAAATTGGCCACATTTACTGTAGTAACTAGAGCAGGTAAGATGCAGGAAAGGATTCGAAGATCTCTCTACTGCATTGCTCTCCCCATAGACTTCAATGTCTAATGCTACATTCTGCTGTTTTTTGGGCAATTTTAAGCAAAATCTTAATAAATATACCCCTTATTCTCTGTTGGAAATGGCTTACAATGTTTTCAAACACTTGGATAATGAAACTAATCCAAAGCAGAGGCTTTCATACAGGTGTTGCACATTTGGTAGTATTTCTCTTTGCTGTATGGCACAAACCTCATTTAAAAATTGTAATGTGCAGAACTTAATCATTATTTTCAGGGGATGAAGGCTGATGTATTTATTTTTGGGACCAGTGTCAGATGCATTAAGGATGGAAATAGGAGCCACCTTCAAGACCTGGGGATGGAGCAGATCTCTGGACATAGTTGTACATTCAGCATACAATTTATGGCTACCTAAATCCCCGTCAGGCGAGGTGGTCTTCTTTCTTTGCCCGCTTAAACCTGAAACTCTCCTTATGTTCTGGTACTCAGAATTCTCGGGCGGATGCTCTTTCTTGGTCATTTGACGAATTTGATATGGAACCCTCCGGTGAACCTCCTCACATTCTCGAACATTTCAGCATAATTGCTCTGACCAGTGTCAGAACTCCTCCAGTTGGATATTCCTATCTAGAACCTCACCTTCGCCTGAAAGCCCTCCGCTGGGCCCATGCAACTAAATTCGCTGGCCACGCCGGATTCAAAAAATCTTTTTTGCTCCTATCCACTGACGCTACTGGTGGCCCAACCTCCGGATGGATCTTAGAGTTCATAGATTCTTGTGATATTTGTGCCCAAAACAAGATTTCTAGACTCCCCTTCCTCTGGGTTGCTCCTGCCTTTACCCGTCCTGAATGCCCTTGGAAATGCATTTCCATGGACTGCATTACTGATCTGCCTCCCAAGGGTTTCAATACTACTTGGGTGATTGTTGACAGGATCTCAAAGATGGCCCATTTTGTACCATTAAAGGGCCTGCCATCTGCTCCTAAACTGGCTCAAGTTTTTATAAAAGAGGTGTTCCGGGTCCATGGTTGTCCACAGGAGATTATATCAGACCGTGGGGTACAATTTATATCTCATCTCTAGAGAGCCTTCTGTAAGGATCTTGGAATTGATCTAAAGTTCTCCTCGGGGTATCGCCATCAGACCAATGGGCAGACGGAATGCGTGAACCAGGATCTAGAATGATTTCTCTGCTGTTTATCCTCCGGTAATCAAGATGACTGGTGCAATTTGTTCCCTTGGGCAGAATTCGCCAATAATAATCACATACATGATTCCACTGGATCCTCCCCCTTCTTTACGGTCTCTGGCTCCCACCACATCCTACCTGACTTCCCTCCTCCTTTGACACCTACTGTTCTGGCCGCTCGCTCTCTTGTTCGAGATTTTGCTCTTATCTGGACCTCAACCAAAGAAAACTTGTTAAAAGCATTTCAACGGTATAAACAAGCTGCAGATCATCAGCGCAGATTTTTTTCCCATTCTTATCCAGGTGATAGTGTGGCTCTCCACAAGGAACCTTAAACTCTGAGTTCCATTGATGAAACTTGCTCCATGATTTATTGGACCATATTCGGTGACACAAATCATTAACCCAGTTACCTATAGGCTGCGTTTCCCTCCCTCTCAAGATTCACAACACCTTCCATGTCTCTCTGCTGATTCCGCAAGACTCCTTCACCACAGCCTCTGGCCACGAATATGAGATCAGTCATATTTTGGATATCCGTAACTTCCGTGGGCGTTCCTAGTTCTTGGTCCATTGGAAGGGCTATGGACCCGAAGAATGGTCGTGGGTGTATAAATAGGGATCTTCATGCTCCTCGTCTCCTGACTCACTTCATCAAAAGACAATCCTTGAATGACACATCTTTCAGTGGAAGGGGGGGGGGGGTCCACGCACACTCACTGGGTACCAGGGACCGACGCCACTCCTGGTCGCAACAGGAAGTTAAGGCACATGCACCCGAACATCGCGTCTCCGTTGCTAGGCAGCAGTTCCTGTCGGCAGTCAGATCAGTTAACCGCCGACCCCACGTCCACCAATGAAATAGGAGCACTATCTATATAAACTATACTCTGGCACCACTAGGGTATCTAGTTTCTAGTCCTTAGGCTCCAATACTTTCCATACCTTACTTACCTGTCTTCTTTGATTTGACCTAGTTTGCCTGACTACTCTCTTCGGATTCTCCCTTGGACCCATCCTGATTTTCTGGTTTGACCTCTGGCTCCCAGACTATTCCTTTGCCTTATCCTCTGGTACCTTTATCTTGCCCGCTCGGTTTTGACCTCGGATTGCACTACTTTGATTGATCACCACACTTCGCTGGTTGCTACCTGGGAGAGCCGCGTCCTGCATGTCTCGGCAGCTAAACCCAAATCTCCTTGCGGGGATCCCTGGTGAAGACCTGAGGCGTGGTTAGACTCAGCGCCTCCCAATGTAGCAGCGTTTATACTGGCAAGTGAGGCAATCAGAACTACCCAGCTCGTGACAGTATGTATGTATGTATCGATATATAGATATGTATGTGTGTGTGTATATGTGTATGTGTGTGTGTATATATATATATATATATAGACACACACACGATTTATATAGGTCTCTCTTATTACAATGGCACCTGTCAAATGGTGTTATATATTAGGCAGCAAGTGAACAGTCAGTTCTTGATGTTAATGTGTTGGAAGCAGGAAAAATGGGCAAGCGAAAGAATCTGAGCGACTTTGATAAGGGCCAAATTGTGATTGCTAGACGTCTGGATCAGAGCATCTCCAAAGTGGGAGGTTTGGCGGAGGTTCTAATATGCAGTGGTTAGAACCTACAAAAAATGGTCCAAGTAAGGACAACCGGTGAATCGGCAACATGGTCATGGGTGCCCTCTGCTCATGGATACGCATTGGGAATGAAGACTTGCTCATCTGTTCCATTGATACAGAAGAGCTACTGTAGCACAAATTGCTGTAAAAGTTAATGCTGGCTATGATAGAAAGGTGTCTGAACAGTCTGCAGTTACGCATCCAGCTGTGATGCACTGTGTTCTGAGTGCCCTGGCATTCATGTGGATGTTAATTTGATATGTTCCACCTACCTAAACATTATTGCGTACCAAGTACACCCCTTCGTGGCAATGGTATTCCCTTATGGCCTTTTTCATCAGGATAATGCGCCCTGCTACATTGCAAAAATTGTTCAGCAATGGCTTAAGTTACATTATAAAGAGTTCAAGGTGTTGACTTGGCCTCCAAATTCCCGAGATCTCAATCCGATCGAGCATGGAGGCCGCACCTCGCAAATTACAGGATTTAAAGGATCTGCTGTTAATGTCTTCAGGACACATTCAGAGGTCTTGTGGAGTCCATGCCTTGACTGGTCAGAGCTCTTTTAGTGACACGAGGGGAACCTATACAATCTTAGGTTTTAATGTTGTGGCTGATCAGTGTATATACTTCTTGCAAGATTGTAAGTGATGTAATATGTAGCAAATATAGCTATGTGCTCAATAACAATATTTGTGGCATGATGAAGTCAGGAAACAGAACACAATAGAGGGGTAGAGTGGAAAATATAAGGTCTTCCAATTTCACTTATGTTGAGAACACATTGTTAAATATGGACAAATAATAATGCTTGTAATGTACTTTTGTTTTGTTGGCAAAGCTCTCTTAGTTAGATTGAGTGTCTAAGAAAAATGATGGGTGAAATTTTGTAATTTTAAATGTGCGTCTGTGTGGCTCCTGCTGGTTATGACATAATTTAACAATGCAGCGTTTAATTGTTTTTTAATCCATAGTGGTAAATGTGACTTGTTTTCAGAGAAGATAAATGTATTATGCCTAGATTATCTCTATAAAGTTGAAGTGGCTGTTTAAAACTAAAAGCTCATTCTGCAACTCTCTTTGTATTAATTGTTGGTGTAAATAGCTTGCCTTTCTACAGTCTCTGTGTCTTTAAATACTCTGTCCACCTTTTAGGAACCCTTGTCTTTTGTGAATCCCCCTATGTGCCTTTTCAAAGTGAGTCCCCCCCCCTACACTTCTAGAACCCTCATCTCCCAGCTGGATTGCAGCCATGTACTGCTAGTTCTAACAGCCAGAAGGGGGAGAGTTGTTGGCACTGCCTGTGAAAAATGGGCCCTAAAGACAAGCTCCTTGTCAATATGCATACAGTAAGGTCTGACACCTCTCGGCTATTACAACTCTACATGGCAAGGTGGTAAAGTGACACACACACACACACACACACACACCCCCCCCCCCCCCCCAACAGTGCTGGCTCATAGACATTGGGGTGATTGTAGAGCTAGTTATAGTGCATTGACCTGGTGGTTTCCAGGACTGTATCACAGTGCTGACTTCCTGTCTATGGGTCTGTCTGACTATTAACACATTAAGGGGTTGTCTAGTTGTGCTTGCAAATAAGGGGGGGCTTTCACAGCTCAACCCGGGAACACACTTAGGGGGGTTTTCAGTTACACAGAATCCCCCCTTTCCCTAATCATGAAATCTCCCAGTTAGTAGGTATATTCACTGTGCTCTACACATTATCTGCAGCATAGGAATCCTTTCCATGAGCATCTGCATATGTTTTCATGAACATTGGCCTAAACAAAATGGCCACATCACTTTTGTCTCTAGTGTATTATTTATACAGTTTTCAATTTAGTACTGTAGTGTTTTCTGATATATAGAAAGTAAATAAACTGTTATCATCTGCAGTCTGATCTGCAGCACTGGGTAAGTAACTGTCATTAATTTTAATGGTTTTTACTTAAATTGGGTGTGAGAGAAGCCTCCCGGGAATTCCCGGAGAGTAGGCAAGTATGCTATATTGTATTTTGTTAATCTCTGAATGTGGTCTTTTGTGGTTTTTTTAAACCTAGAACAGGGTTTTTATGTGTCTGGACTACCATCCAAAAATGTAGTACTTCTGCAATATAGTCAACTATACAGTGTTTTCTATAAAAACTATTCATATGTGTCTTTAACGGCCTCTTACCCACCGGCATTAACATTTACTAGTGTTTTTAAGGCTAGTACAATGCATGTAAAAAAAGTCTGAGAATAGAACCTTTTGTTTCCATTGTCAGCATACCGTGTCACATTTTTACTTGTGATCTGGTGTGTTGTGTTGCACTTTAATGATTCTTGCTCCATTCAGTGCGTTTTTATCTAGCATTATTTATCAATAAAGAGGCATTACCTCCCAAACTCCTATATAAACACTAGTTAACAACCGCTTTAAGCACGTTTTGCTTTGACAAGCGTTTTTACAACAGAGGGATGGTCTTCAGCCCGAGGGAGATTAAAAGGCTGAGCTTTGGGATCAAGTCTGGTATAGGATCCTATACATGAAAAGGTTAAGAGAGGGCACAGTAGGATTACTTGGGTACAGAGTTGCTTATCTAACCTGGTTATAAATTTATACTATTATCATGTGCAAGTTTTCCAGCCTCCAACCCCCTAGCATTGTGGTTTGGTAGCATCTACTGCTACAGGAGGATTTTTTGTTTTTATAGAAGTCAGTTCTGTTGTTTGCTGGTGGATGAGTGATTTGTGGTAGATGGTTCTGTCTATCGGGTCGGTGGACCTTGTGTTGCAGAAGTTCTGGTGCCAGTTCCTGTGGTGGTGGTGTGGATGTTGCATGGTTCTATAAGGCTTAAGGGGTTTGAAGTTTGACATAATTATGACATTGAAATCCAGGACAAGAAAATGGTTCCTTTCCGGTTGGGCAGTTTATTGTTTTATTTCGTTTACCTGTGGGAGAAATATGAGTTTATAAACTTCTGCTTCATTGTAGATGTAAATAACTTTTCCATAATGAATTCTTAGTCATTCTCATTACAGCATATTGAAAACATCTGCTTAAAAGATTTGTTTAAAGACTTGACTTGTTTTTTCCAACGTGTGTGTGCGCACTTGTATATGTGGTGTTGACACAAAGAGTGTCTTGGCTGTATTCCTGTTATATCTTTAAGCGCCTCCTTGGAGACTTGTCAGAAATATTCTGATGCTTGTTGTATATAAAAAAATAAAAATAAAAAAAATGGAGAAAAAGAAATTACATTTTTTAACTAGATCTGGCAGTTTCTCTATCCACTTTATTGTTTCTAGCAGAAAGCGGCAACGTTGTGTACAGTTTTCAAAGTAATATCAAGTACTAAAAAGGTGCTGAGACATTAGGAATGACAGCCCATATAAGCAGGATAGTGGTGTACAAGTGAATGTAGACCTAATAATGGGTGCCATTGCTTTGATGAAAATATATACAGTTCTTATATTGTATAATAAAACACTTTGAACCTTTGTGCACAGGAGCTGTTAGTCCTCTGTGACTAACAGTGCAGTCTCACTACACACAGGTGTCCCTCGGAGCAAACACCCACACTCGCATTGCTTGATTCCCTTACTGTCAGTCCTCTCAAGCTCGCATCCTGCACTGCATTCTCTACAGAGCTTGATTCTCTCTTCACACTGCGTTCCAGAGCCTTGCTCTTGGAACTCAGATAATCTTGGTTACATAGCAGCTGGTTTACTCCATCTCAGTCATAGTAGGAGGGGCTCCTACTCCAACTTGATCAAGCACTCATTCCGAATAGTTTCAAACGGTAACTTAATCTCTCTCGGGACTCCCATATTACACATTTTAAACACTCCCTGGTCCCACCAACCATTCCCTCAAAGTGTCAAACTCACCCATACGTCACACAGGGCATCACACTCTTTGTAACTCCTATAATTAATAACTATATGAACAGGGCGTTCTGGTGTCGTCATTTCAATTTTCATTTAGAAATCTTCTGTACTATAAGGAATAATACACCTCCTACTATAAATAATTCCGGATGCAGGTCACCACTATAAAAGCATGCTTCCTACAGCCTTGTCCTTTTATATGGACACACAACTCCCTGGTACCTTTATAATATTCTTATTTACACTAAGGAGTGAATTTTCATTAATCATTGCTGCCTCCCCATTCCTCATACCATGTCCATGATGGTCCTTATGCTTTCCAATGTGTTGAAACACACCAAACAACTGAAAAGGGAACAAGTAGCATTTGGGGAAGCAACAAAAAGCGCAAATTGGCATGTAAACATTGGAACAATGATTTATAGGGGGAATTCAATTGCCCTTTACTTGGCCATAGTACCGGTAATGCACAGGCCGCGTTACTTTAGAGAGTAACGCAGCCAATTGAATCCCCCCCTCACCCCCTCAATAGTGTCAGATCTATCTGGTTTATATGCACTAAAAACTCATGTTTGAATATGAATATGTACCCTAAAATAGACAAGACATGCAAGTTATAGGATTTGTGTACTGAATTGAAATATGGAAAACCTCAGTCACTGGGGCACCTTCTAAAACAATGTATACCAGTGTTTCCCAAACTCAGACCTCAGGAACCCCTAAGAATGCATGTTTTCCATATCTCCTTGCTTTAGCACATGTGTATTCATTACTGACACACATTGTTACAGATCCACAGGTGGTATAATTCTTTCAGCTGTGACCTGGAAAACCTGCACTGTTAGGGGACCCTGAGGACTGGGTTTGGGAAACACTGATGTATATACAAGAAGTTTAATCCACTGTCAGATGAGCTTCTTTTCAACTACAGTCTGTTTTATGATGGTGTTCCCTTACATTGAACTAGCTGTTGTATTCTCACCTAATCTTGTATGAAGATGGAACTGGGAAAGCATGATTTGCCGAATAAAGAAAACACCAAATAAATTCTTCACAGGGCACTAAACCACCATCTGCCACCAAACCAGTTTCAATCATATTTGCCTACTCTTCCAGAATTTCTGGGAGAGTCACGAATTTTGTGGAGACCTCCTGGACTTCAGGGATAGCACATCCTGCCAATTATCTAGTTAAGTGGTCGAGACAAAGACCTTGATGACATGATTCAAGATGAAACATAGAATTATGGCCATTCTCTCAAGGCATGATAATGATACCATTGTGTCATAAGATCTATTAAAGTAATTCTATTGTTTCAAATAAGCATTGCCCAAGCGATTGTATTGTGTTTCCGAAGCACAAGCAATTTATTTAGCAAAAGCAATTTGTTTAGCAGTTCAATAAATAAGTACAATACAGTACAATATAGCCGATACATGATACCTATTAAAGATGTTACATTAAAACAGGAAAGTATAAAACACCGAATACATTACATCTTCCTTATAGGTTTTACTCAGGTTCAATGAATGCAGCCATGCCGTCACATTTCCAGCTTCCAAGAGAGCTAACAAAAGCCAACATGCTTGTATATACTTGTACAGATAACACTTAGTGAGGTCTTCATTGGTCCAGGCTTGATGGCATTCCAGTTCCTTGCAAGTTATAGGTCAGTTCATTTGATCCTTACAAAGGGTGAGGGGAACATCCCCCACCCTATTGTTCCCATGATTTGACTCTGAATGACCAGTTCAAACTGACCCACACAAAAGTATTTAAGAGCATTAATATCATATTGCTTGTATCTTGCGATCGCTAGATGCGATCGCTATTCCGTCCACACCGGGTTAATGCTGGTGAAATAAGCTTTAATATGAGACCAAACTCTTTATCTTTTAAAACACCTGAACCATAAAACCCTTTACTACAGTATTATATATAAATAGTACATATACAATCTAATACATTTTACTAATAAATGAATGTAGATTGGAACCTTTAATAAATATGAAATGTATAAATAACCAGATGTTGTAGTGCGAATGTGTGCGTGCGTATTTTACTGCGTGATGGTGCCATGCCCCGTGTAGCGTGGGTGCAATCGCACGATAAAACAATATTAACCAATATACGTTTCGTTCATCCAATTATACGACTTCGACAGATCTCAGCACAGTGAGGGGAGGGGTGATGCCTCCCCCGCACTGGACACTTGACCTTCCGTCCAGGAATTTGCTAAGGTTGGCAGGTATGGCTTCAATGTGCCCGAACATAAATTCTACAAGTGTATCTACTCAATTCAACAATTTCATGTTTTTCCATATTTAGGTATAAAAGTTGGGAGGAAATCTGATCACTGTAATGGTAATTATTTTTATTGTTTTAATTCTCTCTAACCTATTCAGTAACTAGTTACACTCTATAGATTGGTGGGTATCATCACCCTGGATCATTCTACTCCCATCAGGAAAGAAATGCTTCACCATAGACGTATGCATGAATTATTATGTATGTGGCTGGTTTCATGTGACTATAGTTGCCATGGTAATGGCATGTAACCTGAAGAACTAATATGATTAGAGTCTCAACACACTAACCAAGGTAAAAATTAATATTCACAAGCTGCTTATCATAGCCAGACACAGTGATTTATCCTTTAAAAGAAAACAAAACCCAAAAAAACCAACAAATTTTACAAGGGATAGCAGCTTTAAGCATTTAGTCTGAGTGGAAGGTGTTGCATTGACAATCACATTCTTTAGCTTGAATATGCCGCAGCTTAAATACACAGCAAGTGGTCTCTGTTAATTAGTTCTTTGTTAAAGTGCAGATTACTTTATATTGTCTTTAAAAGCAATTTTAGATTATGCATGGCTTCCTGTAGCTAGAGTCACCCCTGATGCTAAACATTAAGTATGATATCCCAGCTCAGAATTAATGGCGCCAGATTGGAAAGGGGGCTGGATTACCTCCTTCCAATGTGTGTAGAAACTGGATTAAAAGAGCAGTAGAGCCCACTGTAAGGTGTGTACCATCTTGCGCTTCTGGATGAATCACCAGTACCACAAACTGATGTGTACCAGTTCTTGTCAGGACTCTTTAAGAGCAATAAACACCATTCTGCTTACAATATCCAGAATGAAGCCTAGCGTGTCCTACAGATAAGAGTTCACCTCTAATCTGATCTATCCCATCTAATCCAACTATCCAGTGTTGAACAAAGCATCCTGAGTCCACACTCTGCAGGCTGCCCTGCAGTCCTGATCCTGAGAAAGCTGTCAGGAGGAACAAGCTACACTAACCTGCAAAGAGGAGCTTCAGTAGCTACATCCAATGCCCAGAAGTAAGCAGTTCCAGGTGGTGGCTGTAACTTGTCTCCTACAACTAGTGCTCCGTTGTTACTCGCAGTCAGAGAGTGTCTGGTGGCTGAGTACCAGTAGAAGGGGTCAGTAATGGCAGGTTACTGATGGTGAAAGGGAACCCCAAGATGAATCTGTAATACCACTGATAAACTGACAAGAGAAAAGACAGGGTGGCAGTGTAAGCCTATCCTGTCATCACAATGGGATTTTGTCCACACTTGTCACTTCTTGAATACTTTTTCCTTAAAGATATACTTCCACATAGCCATGGGAATTCATTCTGCTCACCATTTTTAAATGGTTGAAGTGTGAGTGGAAGGACAAATATAAAAGCTGTAATCTATGTGAAATCGCATGGTCTTCCTACTCACACACTGCTCCCCTGTATCACACAGGCTTGTATTCAGCCGAACATGGGTCAGATGAACCTTGTACAATCTCCCAGGGCTCCTGTGAATGTTTGTAGTGAATCTTTCACCATACCTGGGAATGCTGCCTTTAGAAATCCATGTCAACATTGCCTTCGTTACTGTTGCTCATGAAAAATCAAACGCGGCAATTTTTAATCACTACAGAACTTGCCAAATATGCTCCAAAAATCACATAGATTGTAAGCTTGCGAGCAAGGTCTTCTTACATCTTTCTGTCTGTCTGTCTGTATTACACAGTATTTTATTCATGTGTTTGTTCCCAATTGTAAAGCGCTATGGAATTTGCTGGCGCTATATGAATAAATGATGATAATATATGGTTAACTTAGAACCTGAGTGGGAGCACTTAGTTTAAAAAAGCCAAAACAAGAACAACACCCTCATTTATCAAACCAATTCCTTTATTTGGTACAAATACTTTTCGTTAAGGATTCAGATGCATCAATCTTGTTTATGTATTCTTATGCTTTGTTCAGATTTTCCATCGTTTATCTTGGGTATTCTGTATCCAAAGCAGTGTCCTTTATGTGAACTCCTGCTGGAATGTTGGAAAATCATCCATGGGATACCTAGACCATTTGTATCGGCCTTAAACTGAACATTATCATTCTTCTCTTTGCATGGGTTTCTATATATTTTAATGACGCAGGGCCTGAGTCCTTAAGGAGAACAAAGCAAGAAACTAGGAGTAATTTTGCACCTTGGCAAAACCATGTTGCATTGGAGGGGAGGTAAATTTAATATATGGGGACAGATGTATAGTTGGTAGAGCATATCCTAGATCAACTTTAAATTTCAGTGTAAAAATGCAGAATAGTAAACTAATTTGCACCCCTTGCATTGTAAAAGGTTTGTCCAGGATCAAATTTACTCCTTTTTTTTTTTTTTTTTGCCTTGCTCTCCTTAATGACTGGTCCGCAATGTTTAATACTGGGTTATAGGAATTTAATGCAGTGGTGAAATAAAGAGTTTGGTATATGAAATAATTTTAATTGAGGGTTATGTTGGACACATTTATTGTGTACACTGGTTTTATGAAACAAAAATCACTCGTACATGGCTCTGGAAATAAACATTATTACATAGCCTTAAAAATGATTCAAACACTTTGCGTCATTCATGTCAGCGTAGTCTTGCTGAAATCATCGAATGCTACTCAAAATGCTTTTCAAAGGGACATTTTGAAGCACTTTTCTGAACCCCGTTAATTTGAATTGGAGTCAACAGTGCTTTTGCAAATTTGAAAAGTAGGGAAATACAAATGTCACTGTCTTAAAAACTATTACAATAAGCTCCGACACCGTAGTGTAATGATTATAAAAATAATTTATGAAGCTATTATATTGAACATGAATTTTTTCCTGGCATGTTGTCAACCATTTATAAATTGATGATAATTTAATATAATACAGTACAGGGTGTTAATGCCTTCTGCATAACATTTTATTAACTAGATATATAAAATGGGTTATTTGTTGAAACAGTATATTGAATGGTAGTAATATGATACTCTTTACTATTACTTTTAAAATATTTAGGAACAATTACATTTAGTGCGTATTGTTGAACTAGTATAAAAGGTCATACTAGGTTTTAAAGGACAGTGTCAAAAACAGTGTTAGGAAATGTGTTTTGTTGGCATGCTGAGTAATTATTTCCATAGCCCCACCATATTATGCAGTGCTTTACAGTATATGTTTAATCATTCACATCAGTTTCTGCCCCATTAGAGCTTACAGTCTAAATGACACATACACATAAATATTGTCTACAGTCAATTGTATCTTACAGTCAAGATTCTCTAACAACAGAAACACACACTAGTATCAATTATGTCAATAACCATTTAAACTACCAGTATGTTTTTGGACTGTGGGAGGAAATCCGAGCACCCGGAGGAAACCCATGCAAACATGGAAGGAAGATGCAATTTCAACACAGATCGGGCCCTGGCTGGAAATGACCCCATGTCCCCAATACAGTAAGGTACTGTCACAGTCGTCTATTTTTCAATCTGATTCGGGACACTTGGCCCTAGCTGGAGCAGGACTGAAACAGAACTTAGAATCCTTGATTATCTCTCTGTTCATGTAGAGTCCTCCAGAGTAGCACAAGCAGTATAGGAGTATAAGGACCTGAGTCTGTGCCTGAGTACTGGACTGGAATCCGGCGTAATAACTGACTGGAACTGTTCGTGGGAACTCAATCCCGGCTTCTGTAGCCAGGTACACAGGACTGAAACCCACTAATAAGAACTTAGATAGGAAACACACGGAAACTCAGAACAGAGCGAAACGGAGACAGGGACTAGGAACTCAGAACTGTGACACGGCATGGCGAACTCAGGACTGCTTGGCAGGCACAGACCTGGAACCCACACACGCTCTAGAGACCCAGAACCAGCCATAACAGAATCGGTGCCACTGGTACTGCAGAATAGGTACTGGATGGCGCAAAGTTCTTACTGAGATATGCACTCTTGCTGAATGTAGAATATTGCAAGATGAGCAGATTGAAAGTGCAAAGTACCTGCAGAATGATGAACCCTGGATAATGCAGGATGCTTGAAAGAAGGTATGCACTTTAGAATGCAGGATACTTGCAAACTGATATGTAGTTGGTAATGCAGGATGTACACAGAAGATGATCACTTGTTAACACAGGGAATCAGGAACAACTGGAACCTGTAACCAAGAACTATCCTCAGGAGAGAAGTGTGGTGTTCTGGCAATGAACAGATCTCAGCAGCAGGTTTAAATAGGGTGTACCAAACAACTATTGGCTGTACAGGTCATGTGATCACAGCTGCTGATTCTGGTTGGTCTGGAATGATCACCTGACTGCATTCAAGATGGCCACGCCCATGCACTCAGGTAAGGATGATGTGATTCAGCATGCCACACCCCCACCTCCCCCTTGACCTCTCTTCTAGGATTTCAGTGATGGAAGAGGAGCAGAGTTACAAAGTATGCATGAAAACATTAAAATCTGATATAAATGGCTCTTTAAAGTAATTTGTTTGAAAAATAATTTCACTCTAGTCTTGGTTATTTAGGCTCCTTTGCTCTGTCCCCCTTGACTCTCCCCCCACCCTTGTATCTCGCTCACTTTTCCTTTTCCTCTCCTTGATATACATTCTCTGCTTACATGCATCTTAAATGATTGTGTAATGATTTATTAAGTGCTTGTCATTTGTACATATGACAGAGCTCCAAGTTAGGTAAAAAGCAGCTGTAATTATAAGCACTGGCATATTTCACATAATTTGCATTCTTGAGATTCAGAATGAACATAATTTTCCTGCTATAATTTATGCACTACTGCATGTTCATGTCGCTTACATGTATGTGTTTAGACACTACCTGTGTATATAGTGTCTAAACATTTTTATAATATGATGTTATGCCGGCCTCGTTTTAGGAGATCTGTGAGGTGACAATGAGAATAGAGGACTGGAATACCAGATTTCGCCTACAGTGTAGAGGAGCACACAGGGCGATCATTGTTGTATCGTCACAGAGCTAAAAACACATCCTCTCTGTTTCTCAACATTGGCCTGTCTTACAAACAACAGGGCGCTTCATTAATGAGGAAGAACTTGTCAGTGTTTTGAGAAACTGCAATATTGCGTTGGGTTTCAAGATATATTGCATTTTATTATGAATTACTAGTATGCTATATTAAGTTTCAAGCTCCACACATTTAATTTCCAAATGTAAATATATAGTTGATGAAACGTTGTTTTTTTAAACATGTATATGTTTAAAAAAAAAAACCAAAAAAACAGGTTCTTCTGTTACCGAAAAACCAGAGCAGTCCCAGCTGCAGAGAAAACATTGAGGTTATATACATGGTAAATAGTTCATGGTAAATGCCACGGACCTTGTTTGCTGCATATATTTGTGATGGTACTATATTATGTGCCATTGCTGATATTGTTGGCAATACAGAGAATAGATGAGAAGTCCAAAAATAATATTAAGGTGTATTTTCGTACGGATTGAGATCCTGTTTCTTCAACTCCTATTGATCCATGTATTTACCCTGTTTTGAATTGGGAAGGGATATAACAGCTTGTAGTTAACCAGATAAGTAGAATGAGCACAGCAGCACAGAATATTTCAGGAAAGGACTGTGCTGACCTAGTGAGTGTGTAAAGGGATGCATGTGACAGGGACGATGCATGTGACAGGGACAATCTCATTATGGGCTCCATATATCAAAGGGAGAAGAGCATTATCTATCCAAGGGTAGACACTGGTGCTAGCAATTTACATATTAAATTTTTTTTTTATAAACATATATATATATATATATATATATGGAACTGAAAGTAAAATCTCGGTAAGTCTACTCTTACCACTCCTGGCCACTATCTCCAGACACCTGAGTATCTCTCAGCTGTCCCTACAATAGTTTCTGAGTAAATCATGGCGATTGGAGGTTTTCTATCGCTGAGATAAGTGGCGTTAAAAAAAAACCCAAACCTATCCCTATCACCATTTTTTAATAAATAGGCCAGTATTATTAGACGGGAATTAGAAACAAGTAGGAATGCAAAGGGGGGGAATCAAATTAATAACAAAGGGCTGCCAGAGCCTCGCACAGAGATGCTCTGCGGCGATGTCCACCCTTGAATCTTAGCTTGTTTTTGCTCACACTTCTTGCAAGAAAAAATGAGTGTAGATTCCAGTTCCGTGTTAACCTAGAATCGCATTGCATGAGGCTCCCGTGGCACTGCTTGGTTTATTGAATTCTCCCAATAGCCTGATCATTTGATTGTGGAAGGAGCATGGTCATAAACAGCAAAAAGTTCATACATTAATGCAAATAACATTGTCAGATGTTAGATGCTAACAAAAAGGGAATGCCTGTGATTCACATTCTGACATCTGACAATGATGATTCACGCATAAACTTAAGCTAAATATGCTGATTTGACTTATTTCATGAAGGTATACAAGAAGACCGAGGAAACTTGATTTGGTGTAATTTAGCCTCTACGGTGCAACACAAGGATATTAAAAGTCACTAATGTGTGAATTGAATGATCATTTAAAAGTGTGAGACCAATATTGCATTTATACATGACACAAAACTCTGACATGACTACAATCACTGGAATGTAACCATGGGTCCCTCCAGAACTGACAGCTGGGAGAGGAGAGACCTGCCAGTACTGCTGAACCCAACCCATATTAGGTTTTCAAGCAGCTGCATTCAGCTCCAGAATGTATTGTATATCCTATTCATAGTAGAGTTAACAATTTGCATATTAAGTCTGAATATCCCACCCAGTTCTCACTGACACGTTTCTCTACTGTCTCTCAGAGATGGGGTGTGCAATTTGCTAATAGAGGAAATGGGTCCCCACAGAAGTGATATATAGCAGGAGTTGCTCTCTGTCCCCCTTGACACTCTCTCCCTGTCTCTCTCTCTCCCTATGACTCTTTCCACCCCCCCTTGTCTTACTCTTTTCCATTTCCTCTCCTTGATATAAATTCTCTGATTGCTTACATGCATCTTGAATGATTGTGTAATGATTTATTAAGTGCTTGTCATTTGTATATATGACAGAGCTCCAAGTTAGGTAAAAAGCAGTTGAAATTATAAGTACTGGTACATTTCACATAATTTGCATTCTTTATCAATCATCTCAAACACTTACACGAGACCTGTGGCTGGTGAAACTGATACGACAGATAAACATGTACCTTAGAGATGCCCAAACCTTGAATCGGAAGCTGTTGCGTGCACTCGAGCTTGGCATGCCCTTACTATACATTTACTACGTGCATACGCCCAGTTCTCTCCCCACTGCACCCACGAAATGGTTGGCTGTTGTAAAGGTCTTTGTGCTCGAAGATGAATTGGACGTTGCTGCATTCATTGACATACAGCCTGGTTCTGAGCATGCGAAGTGCAGTTTTACACAATATATGTCTATAGGTATTTAAATTCCTTAATAATTCGAGCCCTAAATGTCTATCCCAGCACACTAGGCCTCTTCATGTTGTCTCTATCAGAGATGGATCCTTGGCTGTATAGAGTTGGGCACACTGACTATTGATGCATATTCCTAGTATATAGTTGTCCATGCCCCAATGATGAGAAATACTTCAAGGTTTGTGCTTTCCATCTGAAGATAAAGTTTATTTCAGGTAGTGTTTTAGTCTATGGGGGAACCCCACATCTAATACTGCAGTATTTTTATGTTGATGGTTGTTTTTAGTTAGTGACAGTGATAATTGCCATGTCAGAGCTTGCTCTGTGACAAAATGCTTATAATTTCAAATTGTACCCAAGGGAACAGCTGCACAGTTATGAAAATTGCTACATCATGGCACTGGGGTCATGGGTTAAATTACGAACTAGGAGATTATCCTAGTGGAGTTTGTATGTTCTCCTCGTTTTTGCGTGGGTTTCCTCCAGGTGCTTTGTTTTCTCCCACAGTTCAAAAACATACTGGTAGGTTAATTTGCTTCTGACTCTAGATTGTAAGTTGCATTCAGGCAAGGACTTATGTAACTGATTTTTATTCTTTACAGAAAATATTTAAATACTGCAGAATTCTCAGAGAATAAGACTGAGAAAACGTCTGCTTTCCATGTTCTTCTGTTAACATTCATTACTTACTTTTCTTGCTCGTGCATTAGCATTGTCATCAAAATACTGTTAAAGCAGCAATATCATGATAAAATGAAGTATATTTTTTAATATCACTATGGCAGAGCATAAGAAAAATCTTTGTAATTGCCATTTCTCCTTGTTTTTGCTCTTCAGGCTGCTATTAATGATTTATCATTCTGCAGGGTTTGTACAGTGTCATGTGGCTCGCGTAGAAAACAGTCATATGGCCCAAGATGATGTGAGTAGGTGAGGCTTTGGAATACCCCTCTGAGCGCAATCTGTTATGTGCACTGTAAAATCCTCCCCCATATGCCATCACATGATTTGCTGTGAGTCAGTTTCTGTTTGAAAAGGAAATAGTCATTAGTTGTCTTCCTACTAATCATTATCAGATGCAGGCCTAAAAGATACTTGGCTTTCTATTTCAAAAGATATGTGGGATTGCTGCTTTAATTTAAATAATTCCCCAGAAAATTAGAAGGAAGTAATAATTGCTCATGTTTTAACAAGATCTTGAATTGCGGAACTCCACGTTTTGCAATAGGGACACTTGATGGACTGCTTTCTCAGTTATTTCAGTATATGAGCTTTAGACTGTTCATTTTAAAATTGAATAGTCCATTGGAGTTTCCCCCTGTTTAAAATAGTACCAATTAAAATAAAGTATTGATTGTTTACAGAATGGTGTCGGGGAACATCTACCTTGTGCTGTAATTTATTGTTTTAGTGTATCGCTGTTATTGCTTCCTGTGTTTTTCAGAATACTTATACAATAGTGTATCCTTTGTTTAATTATCCGAAAATATAGGTTAATTGGCAAGTGATTTACTAGTCATTGCGGGGCAGATGTAATAACAATACAATCAGGGCCTGATTAAGGGTTCTGGCCGCCCTAGGCTAATACACCCGTAATGCCGCCCCCCTTCCAAATCATTAAAGGAAAATTCAGGAGTATTCTCCACAAGCAAATTTAGACGGTTCTTGCTGTTCTTTCTTGCTCACTTTTGCACCTTTGTTGTCTTTTAGCTGCCTTATGCAAAGTTGGGGTCTTGTCTTGAAAATGGGCAAACATTACAAACCCTCACTGATTAGGCTCTTTAGAGAGCATCCTCGTGAACGCCACACAATACAGAAATCATGTTCCCCCACCAGCAGCCAATTCATTACTCCCCGGCAATTTCATCACCCACTTCCCAAGTTATTTCATCACCTAGCCACCAGCCAGTTCATCATCCACCTTGGCTCCCCCCCACATACCTTCCACTTGCCAATTTATAGCATTCGTGAAAAGAATGTATGTATAAATGTCTCTTATCCAGCATTAAGCCCGGTGGGTACAGCTATGCAAAAATAAGTGCTTGAAGTCACAAGATAGGATTTACACTACAGGCCCCCATTATTGCACATTTTCGTAAATGACCCTTATTAAGTATAACCAGTTGAGCTCTATCCCGAGTAAACAGATCTATTTTGCTATCCAATGAGTTATACAGTTTGTCCTGTAGTATAAAACAGGTCTATGAAAATGTTTTCCGTTGTTCATAAATTTGAAAAGTAACTTAGATGATGTGCACTGGTCTGTAACAGAATCTTGCTTAACATAACGTCACATGTAATAAGAAGTGTGCGAATTTACAAAAGTTAGCACGGTATGTCATAAAAGATAATTTTATAAAAATCATACTTGCCGACTCCTTGAAGTCTGCGTCTGGGAGCTGCCGGGGGGAGGTGGGCGTGCGGGGGGCGGGGGCCAGCAAATCGTGTCATTTTGGCCCCGCGATTTAATGATGTAAATGCATAATTTTACAGTGAGGGGTAGGGTCAAATGCACTTTGGATCTAATTCTGCCCACTTCACTAGGAAGTGGACAGATGCAGGAGGCTGCCATACTCTGTTGTCAAGTATGATATAAAATAAATACAATAGTAAGTCCATATTTCCCCAATTTTAAATATTGCAACTTTAAAATACTTTAAGTTTCTTTTGTGTAAGTGATTCAGCTATTTATGAGATAAGGGTAGGTGTTTGTTACAGCCATTGGTTTAATGACACTGCTGTCAAAGAAAAATAAATATCCCTGAATACTTGTAAATACTGTATTATAACATATCATAGGTTTCTGATTTTGATGATTTGTCAGTTAATAGTCTGACAAGTATGAAACTTCAAACAGGAATGTTATTGCAGCCTGTTAAGGGACTTTCTAATCCTAAAACTCTGACTTCTCAAAGATGCTACTTTGCCGAATCCACAACTATCCCAATGCTGACACAGTTTGAGCTTTCTCGCACAGCTTGCACATTATACCTCCTGCCTCCTCAGCGTACGCACGCACGCTGCCTCCTCCTCAGCGCGCGCACGCTGCCTCCTCCTCAGCGAGCGCACGCTGCCGCCTCCTCAGCGCGCGCACGCTGCCGCCACCTCAGCGCGCGCACGCTGCCGCCACCTCAGCGCGCGCACGCTGCCGCCACCTCAGCGCGCGCACGCTGCCTCCACCTCAGCGCGCGCACGCTGCCGCCACCTCAGCGCGCGCACGCTGCCTCCACCTCAGCGCGCGCACGCTGCCGCCACCTCAGCGCGCGCACGCTGCCGCCACCTCAGCGCGCGCACGCTGCCGCCACCTCAGCGCGCGCACGCTGCCGCCACCTCAGCGCGCGCACGCTGCCGCCACCTCAGCGCGCGCACGCTGCCGCCACCTCAGCGCGCGCACGCTGCCGCCACCTCAGCGCGCGCACGCTGCCGCCACCTCAGCGCGCGCACGCTGCCGCCACCTCAGCGCGCGCACGCTGCCTCCTCCTCAGCGCGCGCACGCTGCCTCCTCCTCAGCGCGCGCACGCTGCCTCCTCCTCAGCGCGCGCACGCTGCCTCCTCCTCAGCGCGCGCACGCTGCCTCCACCTCAGCGCGCGCACGCTGCCTCCACCTCAGCGCGCGCACGCTGCCTCCACCTCAGCGCGCGCACGCTGCCTCCACCTCAGCGCGCGCACGCTGCCTCCACCTCAGCGCGCGCACGCTGCCTCCACCTCAGCGCGCGCACGCTGCCTCCACCTCAGCGCGCGCACGCTGCCTCCACCTCAGCGCGCGCACGCTGCCTCCACCTCAGCGCGCGCACGCTGCCTCCACCTCAGCGCGCGCACGCTGCCTCCTCAGGAGACCCCGGAAGAGGGGTGTGAATCGTGTCATTGATTGCTGTCGGGGACAGGATGTGGGAGAATTGCCTCCTCTCCTGGGAGTCAGAATTCAGGAGTCTCCCGGAGATTCCAGCAGAGTAGGCAACTATGAGTTGGGCTCTGTATAAAATAATCCAAAGCATTAATGTTCAGTAAGTGAATGTGAACCTTGACTAAATGTTTACAATCATAGAAGGTTAAAGAGCTACTAGGGGAGTTAAAGGAATAGTTCACTTTGAGACGAGGTTTCTTTGTGATGATGTTTAGGTAAAGGTTCCTGCTGCCATGGCACTCCCACGGTTTCCTGAGAAGAATCGCTAGGGTGCTCTGTATTACAGCCGGAAGTATTACATTGGAGGAGTTGTTGCAAAGTGAACAACCCTTTTAGGAAAGATTAAATAATAACGGCTAGTAAGGTCTTATCTATGTGGAGTTTGTATGTTCTTCCCATGTTTGCGTGTGTTTCCTCCGCGTGCTCTGGTTTCCTTCCACACTCCAAAAACATACTAGTAGGTTAATTGGCTATTAAATTGACCTTAGTCCCTCACCCTCTCCCCTCCCCCATTGGGGCAGGAACTGATGTGAGTGAGTTATCTGTATAGCGCTGCAGAATTATTGGCGCTACATAAATAGCTGATAGTATGCAGCACTATCCCTACCAGATGGCCCAAGAAACCACACTGTGTGGGCAATTGGGTAGAAACATGCATTCCCCTCGGACCTCACTCTTCTCTCGGTACACAAGCCCTTCTATATGTATGTACAGAATAAAACTGAATCTGGTCATGTGGAACAGTGTTTAGTAGTAACTCTGGTTACTAATAGCCTTGGGAATCCTACAGCTTTAAACTGTTATTTTTATTTTATTTGTAGTGGAAGCACCAAAGGGAGGGGTGAGCACTGCAGAATGGTTCTGCTAATTTGTGGGGAGGAGAGGTTTTTGTTAGAACTCTTTTAAAGCCTCACCCAGGAGATGAACTGACTCCAAATAGAATTCCATGATGGAACCAGTGCTACCCTTGGCTCTGTAGCTTCTGCTCAGTACATTTCCCATGATGCATTGCCAGCCTCACAGAATCCATGACAAATTTCTTGTAGGGGATGACATTTTATTTTGCTTTTCCGCCCCTTGTTTTCTTTTGTCTTTAAAAAGTTAAAGATTTTTAAAAAATATTAGTTCAGTAGCATAAAAAATATATGCAAGTAAAGCTTTATCCAAAGAGTGGTGGTCTAATCTTGGCATTTTTCGTAAGAGATTGTGAAGTTTGGTGGCCTTTACCTCTTTCTTGTGTGGCCTTTCGTCCTGTGTGTTAGAGCCTGTCTGAACAATGTAAACAGCAAGTGATGTGGGAAATCACAGATTAGTGTAAATTTTGTTAAGTATAAATTGCATTTAATATCCAAGCTTAAAGAACATCGCACATCCTGATGTTAAATCTTTGAATTTAATATTTCAAACTTTTTGGTGCCTGGTCAGAAAAGGAAGCTGGTTTACTCCCTGCAAGGCTGTGTCCAAAACTGTATAAAAACGAGCATTGTTTGAACATGTGTTATATACCATCTGTACTTCTGGAGATCTGTAGTTCCTTAAACTAGGGTATGCAATAGTCCTTATTAGGACACTTAAGCTAATAAGCATCACAGCTTCGAGGAACCTGCTTTGACGCCTACTTGCCCTGATCTGAAGATGTCAGGAGTACCAACCCAGGTGTACCAGCAAGGGGGTACACTAGCAGCCAGAGTTACCCAGAAGAACGCGTTTCTAGTTGTTGCTAAGGAGCCTAGTGGTGGCAGCAGCAAAAACCCTTCCTGCTGCGTTTAGAGGGCACATTTGGGAAAAAGAAAGGGGACTTTGGCAAGGCAAGCCCAGCCGGTCCCCAACACTGTAGACAGGGTGACATAGGAGGTCCATCCTGTCACAGTGGGTATTTGATCATCTCCAATATTTCACGCATACAAGGGGGGGGTGGGGGTTGTAACTTCAGCACCCTCAATCACCTATGATATAGACTATCTATAATGATACTAATTTGTCATACAAATGTTCTAGATGTTTCTTTTCCTTTCACACCATCTGGAATCCCATTTGTTGTGAGAGTGATATCTGTGTAAAAGAGAAGCAAAAACAAAACTCCAACTGAATGGATGTTCCACAGTTCCTTGATGCCTAATATATCTTATATCATATATCATATATCATATATATCAGATAGATCAAATATTTGTAAAAAACTACTTATTGCATGTTCTTTAACGTAACACATTTCTTTTCTTTTCAGACTTATCTACAGCTCAGAGAAAGTTTGCCCACTCACTCAGGGATTTTAAATTTGAATTCATTGGAGATGCGGAGACCGATGACGAGAGATGTATCGGTATGTTGATGTTATTGGGTCTTATTGCATGTTGTGTTGGCAATCTGCTGTCTGGTTGGCTGATCGCTTTCTATTGTGTTGCAGATGCATCTCTACATCAATTTTCTACTTTTTTACAAAACCTTGAAGAGCAGAGGGAGATAATGGTGAGTTACTCGGCTTTTAAAGTAACTCTTCTTTTGTGTCTGCATAACTTGTGTCTTGCCTGATCTCTTCTACTTATGACGACATTGTGCATGTTTTTCTGTTTCCACTCCCACATAAAACAAGCTACTGTCATGTTTGACTCATTTGATTTGCATTTTAATGTGCCTTTCTAATAATCCATGGCATATTAAAATGCAATCATTTAGCCAATACATTACAATAACAAATTTTCATGAAACAAGATTATCATTACATGTAGGCGATATAGGACATCAGGAGGTAGTGGATCTGCCCATATTACATTTTCAAAAGGGGCTCTTTGAATTGTAAACACTGCCACATAGCTCCAGAGGCAAGTTCAGTCTCTTTGTAACCTCAGGCAAAGCCCAAGTCCCTTCTTTCAGTAACATATGCAACTGACCATCTTGTGGGTAAAAAGTAGCTAAAAGCCATACATGGGGTAAATTCTTTGTTATAGGTTAAGACAGTGGATTCCAAACTTTCTCAGTTCGCGGCACCCTTAGGGTCTCCATAGGTTTGGGAACCACTGGGTTAAGGACATTAGAAGGGAACATACAAGAAGGGCCGTCTTTCCCATTGGGCACAATGGGCAGGTGCCCGGGGGCCCTGCAGTCCAGGGGGCCCGTCGGAGGCAGCAAAAAAAAAAAAAACCTGGAAAAAAAAAAAAAGACAATACTTACCTTGCGGTCAGCTGGCGATCCAGCTCCCTCCATGGTCTCCTCCCCCGTCGCGCTCGTAGTGTATGTCGGGCGTGACGTCATCATTTTTTCAGGTTTTTTTTTTTTGCTGCCTCCGACGGGCCCCCCTGGGCTGCAGGGCCCATATATATAATAATTTTTTTTTATATATATTTATATATATATATATATATATATATATATATATATATATATATATATATATATATATATATATATATATATATATATATATATATATATATATATGTGTATATATATATGTGTATGTATGTATGTATGTATGTATGTATATATATATATATGTATATATATGTGTGTGTGTGTATATTGGGGCCCCGGTGCACTGCTGTGCCCGGGGGCCCAAGAAGTTGTTAAGAGGGCCCTGCATACAAGGTGAGTTTTTCTTACTACTTTTCACAGTCAATTCCACACCAACAAGGTGGCTTCAACTGTGGGATAATAAGAACTGGAAGAGTGCTTTAACAAACCCGGGGTAAAACAGTTAAGGAATATAGCTAAACATCTATTCTATTAAAAACCCATTATTTATCTGAGACAGAGAGGCTCCAATATGACAATCTGGTGACATGTTGTCTTACAGTTGTAAAGTGACCAAAATAAAATATGATAAAATAATATAGAATGAAAGAATTTTTATAAGTGAAGGTTTATACTTAAATATGTTCCTTGGCATACAAATGTTTCATAATTTAAATGTATTAAACATTATTTAGCTTTTATACGGCTTATCTGTGATTGTTACTTTGCCAGAAACATATGATTGTATTTCATCTCGGGCTTTATTTGAACTTTTTTCACTTTATCTCTTATAATTATTTTTCAAATTATGTTTCAGTTTATACTATATTGAATAATTTTGTTTTTTTACGTCCTTTTATTTTATTTAACTTTTTATTTTCATGTCTTCACATTTATATCGTGCTCCCAGAATTGTTGTTGGTACCCATATACACTCTCAAAATTTTCCTCTTACTAAACTAACATACACACACAATCACTTCATCACGTTAACTTTCACGCCTTGCTCCCTATCAGCGACTCCGTTTATCTAAAAATATTGCTTTTTTTGTTAATAGAAGCTCCTACTTCCAAGGCAGCGTTTTAGAACATAAGTAATGCAAAGAAGAGAGGTGTAGATTATTTTTATTGTAGCAAAATGCTATATTTGGTGCACGTTATTTTTCCAACCCAGACAAAATGGGAAATCTGATGCTGTAAAGATGTAAAATAGGTCCTGGGGACAATAATTTAGAATTTATAGTTTCACATAAGTTGCACTTACATGTGGAGAGATGTATTGGGGATGTTTAAGGGCAACTGAAGTACAGTAGGGGCATATCTTTTGTATCTATTTGAGCCGTTTGGAAAGATCATCGGCATGGGACTTTACAAGTGTAAAAAATAAATGACAACATAACTCTCTCCCCCAAAAAGTCAATCCAGCGCTGGCCTGGTCTGGTTACAGCTTATACGGCGGTGTACAGCACTGGGTCAGCCAGTGCCAGGCTGGGCCAGTCCCATATTACATAGGAAACCTGCAGCGTAGGGTCCCCATGTCCGGTATGCTCCAGTAGATCCAGGCTGCCATGAACTGTTTGGGCATGCTGGTGCTTATAGCACTACAAGCACCAGCATACCCATCTCTGCCAGGGCCAGCTTCGACCTGTAGTGCCCCACCTCAAAATGTAAATAAACCACACACCTTGGTTTACAAATAAATTTATTTAATAGAAACAAACCCAGAAACCCCAGTAATAATCACCAACCACCATTATCTGTAATGGACCCAATTTTGTAAGCTTTTAAAAAAAAAAAAACCCTAATAAAACTAGTCCCAATGGTCCATTGTTATCCATAAAAAAACAAAAAAAACCCGTAAAATTATTCCAACCATGGGAAAAAAAGTTATCTTTTCTTCCAGCTTTTAAATCCCAAATAAACCTCTGGATTATGCTTGTTAAGACAAAATACTCTGCACAGAAGACGAATACCAGCTCCTACAGTCAGGAGCTGCAGCTGTGCTCCTCATTGTGACAGTACATTTAATATATTATGGTTTATGCGTGTAGTCTTCTTCCTTTAGATGTTTACGTAGCATGATTTTTGGGCACTAGTAGAAGGGCATCATGCAGTGTTTTTGTGCTGTTATTTCTTTTCGCACTTAGCTTTGTACATAAACACCCAATCTGTAATCCCACTTATCACCGAACCCTTTTCCACAATTTAATGCCATGTTGAATCCAGTCTGGTTCATAAAATTAGTTTATTAATTGTTATATTTTTCTTATATTTTTTTGTAAGCCCCTAATTCTGGGAGGTGAGTGCATTTGCATTTTAATGATGCTAGAAGCATATAGATAAGTGTAGGACCTGCTTAAAAAGAGGTGCTCTTGACAGTGGAATTCAGGCTTAAATGTTTTGCTCAAGATATTAATTAATTCCTCATGCTTTGTCATTGCTAGATACACACAAATATGCAGTGTAAAGGATAAGCGCTGACAACAACTGTCTTTTTGTTTTGCATACATATATGGGCATTTATATTGTCATGCAGTTGGTATCATATATAATACGGGATATACCAAGTGCAGGCTTATTTCTTCTCTCTTTTTGTTATATTTGACAATCTGTGGTTAGTTTGCCAGTTATTAGTCACATTTCCAGAATAGCAATATCACATTCCCATTGTCCTTCTGCACTTCTAACCTCCAGTGCACAGTGTGACGCAACAGAATTCTCTGTTTGGTTCAGCACAGAGAGGCAGTTTGTCATGTGCTTTAGTAATGCGTTTCTAACTGGTTTCCCATGTGCTTTCACCAACACAATGTATTGTATTGATAGTGTGCAGTAGCGCGTAATAAATAGGTTATGTATTGAACGTTTTAAGCGAGATGTTACAACTTTAGATCAAAGTGATGGGTTCATAAGAAGTCATAATTTAGCACTTTATAAAATATCTACTAATGTATTAATGGAGGCAGCACGGTGGCTCAGTTAGCACTGGTTAGCACTTCTGCCTTACAGCACTGGGGTCATGAGTTCAATTCCCGATTATGGCCTTATCTGTGTGGAGTTTGTATGTTCTCCCCGTGTTTGTGTGGGTTTCCTCCGGTTGCTCCGGTTTCCTCCCACACTCCAGAAAAATACTGGTAGGTTAATTGGTTGCTATCAAATTGACCCTAGTCTGTGTGTGTGTTAGGGAATTTAAACTGTAAGCCCCAATGGGGCAGGGACTGATGTGAATGAGTTCTCTGTACAGCGCTGCGGAATTAGTGGCGCTATATAAATAAATGATGATGATATATTATCTCAGAACTGTTGCTGTGTTCATTTGAGCTGAAGAGCTCAGGTGCATTAATTAGTGACTTATTAGTATTATTGGAGGCAGCAAACTGGCGCAGTGGTTAGCATCGTCGCCTCACAGCTTGGATTGTGAACAAAACCATATTTGTTTGGAGTGCTCTGGTTTTCTCCCACAGTATAAAAGCATACTGGTAGGTTATTTGAATTCTGATAAAATGGACCCTAGCTCAAATGGTACAGGGACTGAGGTGAATGATTCATTATTCTCTGTACAGCGCTGTGTAATATGATTGGCATTATATAAATAAAAGAAAATAATAAAAAAATAGTAGTAGTTTAAGCCAGAGCACCATTTAACAAGTGAAGTACAATGATCCTGAACTATATACCAATTGCTCAATGTTTTGAGGGCCTACAATACTAACACGTTTAATCGCCTTCCAAAATATTAAAGTTTTGTGCACTACACAAATATGAAGTTATGGGGGCTCATGTAGCTTTATGCACCACAAATGTAAACAGGAAAAAACTTGCACATGATAAAACACATTTACATACATATGTTCAGTTGGCCGGATCTCAAGATGCTCCAGCTCTAAAGCATCTGATCTCCAGCGCCCTCCTGCTGGAGTTTGCTCCTTAACGGTTTCGCTGCTCAATTTGTGCTCCCCATATCACTGCACTTATCCAGATCCCTGCTCTGTTTAGAGAGGGGATTTGGAATGCAAGAGGACGCAACACCAGGTCCAAAAAATATAACATTTTTGGCACTGCAGCAGAGACCCCCTATGAGTGGCGTTCTCCTGCCGTGCTTACCAGGTTACTTCGGCCCTGTACACCAAGTTTACGTCAGGAGTAACAAGTGTGTATACATACAGACCATAATAGGATAGAGCAGTGTTGGCTAATCTGTGACACTCCAGGTGTTGTGAAACTACAAGTCCCAGCATACAATTCCAGCAATATGCTGCTATATATTGGCAAAGCATGCTGGGACTTGTAGTTTCACAAAACCTGGAGTCTCCCAGGTTAACCAACACTGGGATAGAGGAAACTCACAATTTTTTATTATCATTTATTTGTTAGGCGCCACAAGGTATCTGCAGCGCCGCACACAGTACTAACAGTAGACTATACAGCGGCGGTTCCCAAACTGTGCGCCGCGGCTCCCAGGGGTGCCGCGGCGCTGTCATTGGGGTGCCGCGGGCCAAGCATTGAAAAAAATTAAAAGCACAGAAACTTACCAATCCGCCGGGCGCCGGGACCCAGAAGACTCCTCTCTCCCGCAGCTGTCACTGAATATCGACGTCAGTAACAAGCTGCTGCGGGAGAGAGGAGGCTGCTGGGTCCCGGCGCCGGAGGATTGGTAAGTTTCTGTGCTTTTTCTTTTTTTTCTATGGCTGGCGCGCGGCAGAGGAGAGAGGGAGAGAGGGTGACAGCTGGGGCAGAGAGGGTGACAGCTGGGGCAGAGAGGGTGACGGCTGGGGCAGAGAGGGTGACGGCTGGGGCAGAGAGGGTGACGGCTGGGGCAGAGAGGGTGACGGCTGGGGCAGAGAGGGTGACGGCTGGGGCAGAGAGGGTGACGGCTGGGGAACAGAGAGGGTGACAGCGGGGAAGAGAGGGTGACAGCGGGGAAGAGAGGGTGACAGCGGGGAAGAGAGGGTGACAGCGGGGAAGAGAGGGTGACGGCTGGGGCAGAGAGGGTGACGGCTGGGGCACAACGGGGCAGAGGAGTGTAACAGGGGCAGAGAGGGTGACAGCTGGGGCACAACGGGGCAGAAGAGTGTAACGGGCAGAGAGGGTGACAGCTGGGGCACAACAGGGCAGAGGAGGGGGACAGCGTGACAGAGGGCAGAGGAGGGGGACAGCGTGAGAGATGGCAGAGGAGGGGGGACATCGTGAGAGATGGCAGAGGAGGGGGGACATCGTGAGAGAGGGCAGAGGAGGGGGACAGCGTGGCAGAGGGGGCAGTGTGAGAGAGGGCAGTGTGTCTGGATGCAGAGGGGGCAGTGTGTCTGGATGCAGAGGAGGCAGTGTGTCTGGATGCAGAGGGGACAGAGTGCCTGAGGGCAGAGTGTCTGGATGCAGAGGGGGCATTTTTGCATACAACTAAATAAGTATTTCTGTCCTGACCTAAATACTTATTACAATTTTTTGACCTAACTACTTCTAAAACAGGACTGCTCAATAAATATTTTAGAGGGGTGCCTTGAAAAAATTTGGACACTCTAAGGGTGCCGCGAACTGCAAAAGTTTGGGAACCACTGCTATACAGGGTGAAACCATACAGAACAATGAACAAAAAGTACCAATACTCCAGAAACTCCGGCCAGTTATATGCAGTAAAGACGGAGCGGAAGAACAGGTATGGAGACAGGAGGGGAGGGAGCCCTGCTCACACGAGCTTACATCCTAAGGGAGGGTAAACAGACCAGGCACAAGAGGAGCCAGTTGAGGCAAGAGGAGAGAAGGGAGGACAAGCAAAAGGGAGGAGATGCGGGTTAAGTAGATGGTTGGTAGGCTTTGAGGAAGAGGTGAGTTTTGAGTGCACATTTGAAGGAGCACAGAGTAGGAGAGAGAGACGGATGGAACGAGGGAGGTCGTTCCAGAGAAGGGGGGCTGCACGGGAAAAGTCTTGGATTCTGGAGTGGGAAGAGGTGATCAGAGTGGAGGAGAGGCGGCGGTCATTGGCCGAGCGCAGGGAGCGGGCAGGAGTGTGAATGGAGAGTAGGTTAGAGATATAAGGGGCAGTAGAGTTGGAGAGAGCCTTGTAAGTGGTGGTGAGGAGTTTGAAAAGGATTCTGTAGGGGAAGGGGAGCCAGTGTAAGGCAAGGCAGGGAGGGGAGGCAGAGGAGGAGCGGCGTGAGAGGAAGAGGAGTCTTGCGGCCGCATTGAGTTTAGAGCGGAGGGGGGAGAGACGGGAGTGGGGGAGGTTACAATAATCAAGACTGGAGATGTTGAGTGCGTGGATGATAGTTTTGGTGGCATCCTGAGGGAGAAAAGGACGGAATGCGGGCGATGTTGCGTAGTTGGAAGCGACAGGCTTGAGCAAGGGAGTGAATGTGGCGGGCAAAAGAGAGAGAGGAGTCGAGGGTGACACCCAGGCAGCGAATTTGGGTGACAGAGGAGATGGTGGTGTTATTGACGACAATAGAGAGGCCATGGTGGGATGAGAGTCTGGACGAAGAAAAGACAATGGGTTCAGTTTTAGAGATATTGATTTTGAGAAAGCGCTCGGACATCCAGGAGGAGATGGCGGAGAGGCAGTCTGATACCCGAGCGAGGAGGGTGGAGGAAAGATCAGGAGAGGAGATATAGAGTTGAATGTCGTCAGCATAAAGGTGATACTGAAGACCGAAGGAGGAGATGAGAGCACCAAGGGAGGAAGTATATAGCGAAAAGAGTAGAGGACTGAGAACAGAGCCCTGAGGGACTCCTACAGGGAGAGGGGAGGGAGTAGAGGAAGAACCAGACGTGGATACAGAGAAGGAGCGATTAGCGAGGTATGAGGCGAACCAGGCATGGACAGAACCAGAGAGGCAGAGAGAGAGAAGAGTTTGCAGCAGGAGGGGGTGGTCCACGGTGTCAAAGGCTGCAGAGAGGTCAAGGAGGATGAGTACGGAGAAGTGACCCTTGGATTTGGCTGATAGGAGATCATTCGTAACCATGGCCAGGGCAGTTTCGGTAGAATGGAGTGGGCGGTAGCCAGATAGGAGAGGGTCGAGGAGGGAATTGTCCGCGAGGTGCCTGGTTAGGCGGCTGCAGAGAATCCGCTCAAGTAATTTGGAGGCATAGGGGAGAAGAGAGAGAGGGCGATAATTAGCAAGAGAGGTGGGGTCAAGATTGGGTTTTTTGAGGATAGGAGAGATAAGAGCGTGTTTAAAAGAGGAGGGTACTACACCAGAGGAGAGTGATAGGTTGAAAAAGTGTGCTAGGTAAGAGCATCCCGTTGGAGAGAGAGAGAGCGAAGGAGGTGGGAGGGGATGGTTTCGAGAGGGCAGGTAGAGGGTGGAGAGGAAAGAATAAGGGAGCGAACTTCTTCACCATTTGTAGGGCTGAAGGAGCACCAGAGTTGGTTGATGGGGGGAGGTGAAGGGATGAGGGTGGCGGGAGAAGAGGATAAGGAGATGTTCAGTCTGATGGCCTCAATCTTGGAAGAGAAGAGAGTGGCAAAGTCAGAAGCAGAGAGGGGAGGCAGGACAGAGGGGGGGGGCGGGGGAGAGGAGGAAGCTGAATGTGGCAAAGAGGCGGCGGGGATTAGAGGACTGAGAAGAAAGGAGGGACTTAAAGAAGGATTGTTTAGCGAGGGAAAGGGCAGAGGAGAAAGAAGAGAGTATGAATTTAAAGTGGAGGAAGTCAGCCAGGGAGTGGGATTTCCTCCAGAGGCGTTCAGCAGTGCGAGCGCATCTTTGGAGGAAGCGGGTGTTTTTTGAGTGCCAGGGTTGGGGGATAATGCGCCGTCGGCGGATAGAAGAGGCCGGGGCAACATCCTTCAGGGCAGTGGTGAGGGAGTGATTGTAGAGAGATGAGGCCTGATCGGGACAGGTCAGGGAGGGAAGGGGTGAAAGGAGAGTTTCGAGTGAGGAGGAAAAGGAGGTTGGGGTCAATAGCATCCAGGTTACGTCTAGTGAGGGTGGCTTTGGGCGAGGCAGGAGCAGGCGAGGAGGACAGAGTGAAGGAGAGGAGGAGGTGGTGGTCAGATAGTGGGGAGGGAGAGTTGGAGAAGTCAGAGAGATCACAGAGATGAGAGAAGACAAGGTTAAGGGAGTGACCAAGACAGTGGGTGGGGGAAGAGGTCCACTGAGTAAGGCCTAGGGAGGAGGAAAGGGCGAGAAGTTTAATGGTGGAGGGGTCAGAACAGTTGTCTATAGGAATATTAAAGTCACGAAGTATGATGGAGGGAAGGTCAGAGGAAAGGTAGTGGGGGAGCCAGGCAGCGAAGTTGTCAAGGAAAAGGGAGGAGGGGCCTGGGGGACGGTAGATGACGGAGACACGGAGTTGGATGGGGGAGAAGAGACGGATGGAGTGTACTTCAAAGGAGGAGAAGGAGAGGGACGGTACAGTAGGAATGATACGAAAAGTGCAGTTAGGGGATAGGAGGAGGCCCACTCCACCTCCTTAACGCTAGTCTGGTCTGGTGGAGTGGGTGAAGGAGAGGCCACCGTAGGAGAGAGCGGCGGGTGAAACGGTGTCAGAAGAAGTAAGCCAGGTTTCAGTGATGGCAAGAAGATTAAGAGAGTTGGAGATGAAGAGATCATGGATGGAGGAAAGTTTGTTGCAGATGGACCTGGAGTTCTAGAGGGCACAAGAGAAAGGGAGGGAGGGAAGAGGGGAGATGCGGATGAGATTATCAGGGTTTAATGGGGGGAGGGGGAGGGTGAGGGGTGGGGCAGTGAGAGTTGGGCGAGAGAAAGGGGCTAGGGGAGAGGATGGGTATAGGAAAGGAGCGGGGCGGCATGATGGGAGACAGGAGGGGACTGGGAATGAGAGAAGGGGCAAGAAGAGGGTAAGGTGAGGTGAGGGCAGCAACGGGGGCCAGAAGTGGGCCAGAGTGGTCGAGATAGATATGGGCTGTCAAAGCAGGGTAAGACAAGAACAAAGGATGGACTGCAGAGAACAATGAAGTGGAGCAGGAACAAAAAGGCAGTGGCAAACACAATTTAAAGTGCCTTAAAGATAAAATAAAATGGAGATAAATTAATTAAAATGCAAATACAAATAAGGTAAAATACACTACAATAAAATAAAATTAAATTGAAGTAAAATAAGTTAAAAGAACTTAAGGTAAATTTTAAAATGAAAAGCACAAGGTAGTAAATGTAATGGATGGCCGCAGAGAGCCTATACCAAGAGGAACAGGAGAGTCCAGAGATCAGGGTAGTCCACAGGTAGTCGCGGGAGCAGACCGGAGGGACCAGAGTTCAGGAACAGGAGTGGAGTTACGGTGGGTCACGGAGACAGTCCCAGGAACAGGTTCAGATCAGGAACACAATATAGTCATGTAATGAAGTCTCCTGTACATGAGGGAGAACAGTGTCCTCAGTTACAATTATGTGAACACGTCCTTACTGTACTCGGCCTATGCTGTCACTCCCCTATTCTGCCTTTACAGTGGTAAGTAGTCGTAAATGTAAGATGCAACAAAATCTGCATGTGGAAATGTATTTGTAGCGCATGCACAGAACGGAAATGTCTATCTTACGCATAGAAAACATGTACGTCCAACTCTTCATGTACGTTTGGGTTACAAGTATTTGTATTTCACATTATTAGTGACTAAATGATCTACTTGTGCTACTAATTACATGTGAAGCAATAAGGAAACCATGAGTTGGAGGTGTTCTAGTACGTTCTCGCCAAGTATAACAAACCGCTTTGGTCTAAATCCTTATATGTTATAACCATTGCACAAATCTCTATAATAGAGATGGGCTCATGATGGAAATCTAGTAAACTTTTGGTAAATGGAGGATTGTTACAGCTTTTGTTGTTGCTAGTTTTACCTATTTATTTGTAATGTATTTGATTTTTTTCACATATTTCAGTTCTAATTATTTATTGCTGTTCACCAGGCACTGAGTGTAAATGAAACACTAATTAGACCCTTGGAGCGATTTCGGAAAGAACAACTAGGAGCTGTGAAGGTATGGTGGTAATAATTTTCCTTCTATGTATTGGTTTACTTCATGAAGCAAGTTACGCGTTTCTCAATAATGTTTAGGCTGAAGTTCTATGGTTGTTCCGCTGTCTACTGTAGTTCCGGCCACCAAATTCCACCCTCCATTCTCTCCCGCCCAGTGTTACTAGTCAGTCCACTGCTTGACAGGAGCTGAAACTGTGGCCGTCTCAATCCTTTTACAAACTATTATAATCATTTGTACTCTGAATGTCAAATGTCGTGGCTTTAATCATTATTACTTCAGTCCACTAAAAGGAAAACTCTAATTTAGACTTTTGGAGAAAGAAAATTGGCATTCATTTAATAGCCTATATCTCACTGTCCCTCACTGCCTCATGCCTCAGCCTCCTGCTGCTATGTAGGTGCTGGTGCAGCTTTGTTTTGAAAATGTGATAATTTTGGGTTCATGTTTGGTTTACAATTTGTGTTACAAATGGGGTGTAGGGTAGATATTGGGTTAGGTTAATTGGTGGTACTACCCAAAATAGAACACTAAGCTAACTTTAAATTAATCTACCAAGTAGTCAGAGTAGCCAGCTGATACCTTTTATGTATTTGCGTTATACTTAAAGTATTTGCATTTCAAAGGCTTGACTGGGCAAATGGTACACGTCATTGAATCTGTAAGTGAAAAGGGGCTGACATGACTTCTACATGGAGTTAAAATGATGCCCAAACGTACATTTTCCATCACCAGTTCCCTCCTATTAACTAGCACAACTGTCAAGTATCAAGGACAGCTGCAATTCAGAATTTACTAAACTCTCCAGAGCTGTGTATGCTCTTACAGTGTTCACAGCGGGTTTAAAAGGAGGTTCTAACACAGACACGGATTGCATAGAGCCACCATTAAGTCCACTCAGCCCTTTTAGAAAGCAAACTAAAATGTGTTATGACATATACTTGCATGTTTCTTGTTATGTGCAGTGTCAACTCACAGAAACTCTGCTCTTGCACTTTTGCTTTTTTCCCCTGTTCCTTTCTTCTGTGAATTTCAAAGGACAGTTAATAAAGAGTTATGTTTTCAGTCATCCGGCACCCCATCTTTTGCCTATTGAGGACTGGGGGGCTATTGTGTATCTGACTCATGAAAAAAAAAAGTGTATTGCTGCAGAGACAAATACACAAGACAAATTTGGAAGTAAAACTGATAAAATAGCTGAAAAAAAGAGCCCTTTGCTACCTTTTAAGTAATGGGGCAGACTTATTAAGTTTTGTGGTTGTATGGCAGTCAGATGCACACAAAATATTATGCTGGTGGAAGCTTGCATACTCATCCCTTTTAATACAGGAGACATTATTTACACAGGTTTGGGTTGGCTGATTGAAAAGAAGTGAGACATTTGGACATCCCCTTCTCAATAGCACACCAGGAACCCTTCTTGCCTGCCGATAAGAGCCAACTCACACTGCGGTTTGTGGCGCTAATGATTGACTGCCACAGCTCACAATAGAGCTCCATA